>NC_134500.1:19020213-19160213 GCF_040206685.1 Ascaphus truei
ACGCACGCACATACACACATACATATACACGCACGCATGTACACGCACACATACATATACACACGAATGGGCCTGGGGGAGGAGGTTAAGTATGGGCTGGGGGGGTTAAGTATGGGTGACTGACTGCCTGCCTGGGTGGGTGACTGCCTGGGTGGGTGACTGACTGCCTCGGTGCGTGGGTGGGTGACTGACTGGGTAGATGGGTGACTGTCTGGGTGGGTGACTGATCTTGACCGGGTGGGTGCTGCTTCCTTGCTTGACAGATGCTTCCCCCCCCCCCCCCTGACCCCTATCCCCGCGGCTTCTGCCCAGGGCGGGAGGTAGGCTCGGGGGGAGGGCTGGAAGCGTGGGAGGTAGGCGGCTGGGGGTGGGGGGGTAAGACTGACGAGCTAATTCCATGGGAGCATTTCCCCCCTCGGCCCCTGGTCCCCGTGGCTGCTGCCAGGGGCAGGATGCTTGCGCAGGGGAGCTGGGTTGGCGGGCGCAGGGGGAGCTGGGTTGGCGAGCGCGGCCTCGCCACGGCGCTTCCCCTCCGTCCCACGTTGGGAGCAGGGGGGAGAAGGCCCACAGGCAGCAGGCTGGATTCCCTGCGCATGTGCGCCCAGACCTCGGCTCTGCGCATGCGCACGGAGATCGCTGGCATGTCTTTTTTTTTTCTGACTTTTTTTTTAATATATAACTGGCAAGGCCGTGCAGGAGTCCCGGGTGGCCGGGTCCCCTGACTCACGGCAGAACCCCCCTGTTGGCGGGCCTGATCAACACCCAAAATAAATATACATACATACATACATACATACATACATACATACATACATACATAACACTCTAGTTGTTTTATAAAACAATATAAAAATGTGTGTATTTTTAGGCTGACAAAAATGCTATAACATTTATCATGTGGTCTATGAAAAAAAGGGTACAGGAGCTGCGTTCCACCGCTTCCCACTTAAAAAAAAAAAAGCAGTGTGTGTATATCACACACACGTGTGTATGTATTTGTGCAGATACAGTGTATATATGTATATATGTTGGGCCAAAACCGGGAATGTTTACATATCTGTACTGTTTGAAAAAAAAATAGTGTTTGGTCTTCTTTTCACTAAATAAACATATGGCCAGTCCCATCTGCTTCCAGGTCATGCAAAGGTAGAATATAATTTTGTGTGCGAGTGCACGTTATTGAAATTGGCCATAATGGCATTACATTTGCAAATTTTATTGCTATAATAAAACTGACGGGGTCTTTCCCAGGCCTCCCTGTGAGGTCTTTAGTTTTGATGTGCTTACACAGAATGTGACACGTAAACCATAATGTTTTAATTTTCCCATCCATTGGTCCCTCTAGAATAAAGGCTTTCTAAAAAAAAAAATGCAATTCTGATGTCATCTTCGTGAAGTCTTAATCTCTCATTGCTGTGGAGTTGTAAACAAGTGACATCTCCTTTTGCCATTCCCGACAAGGACAAAGAACTTGATCGGAATTAATTGTATTCTAGAATTCAACCCTTTCACTTCCAAATGTGTTGCTGCCCTGTGAGATTCCTCTTGAAGTAAAAATATATCAATGGATAAATCTTGTATCCAATGTACACACCTATTCTATAAGGCTTAAGATAAAAATATCACAATGACCTCTTCTTATCACACGTGTGGCGTTAATGAGATATCAGTACATGACCTATAATGTGAAAGTTTTCCTTGTATCCCATTTTGATCATGATACCCAGTGGTCCATTATATTGACAGTAATTGATGATAATGCTCTTTAAAAGACTTTTGCTTCATTACTTTACCATCTGCCTAGGTAAAAATATAAGCAATTCGCATGCCTGGGTCATGTCCGTAGGCTTAAAATGGGCAGTGTCCAAATATATTGCACCTTTCATTTGACCTATCAATTTAGGATTTAGATTAAATAGAAATAGGTCTAATTGGGTCAGTCTTTTGTTAAAGAAGCATATTGAGCATTATCTTCATTTTCAGAGATACATACTGTATAACATGTTCCCTTTTAAAGCGGCAAACCAAGCAGCTTAAAAAAAAAGAAACTTTTTTGTTTTATTATCTGCAGCCTTTATTTACCTTTATTGAAAACGAATTGCCTAAGCTGCGGATTGATTAGTGCTCCTGTGATCGATCAGCAAAATCCTGCTTCCCGGGGGTTCACTAAATTGCTGCCTTCCCGTTTCAAATCAATCGTTCGGTGTAACGCAGCAGCTACAATGTATTCTTATATTACTAAGGTAACATTATCTATTGTTGCAGTTTTGCAGCTGAAACTGCTGGGAACATTGGCAACAAATGATCCCAAACAGGAAAGTGTTTTTAACCTTCGATAGAAATCAAGGGATGATCAGCATATTAAAACTCAGTAACAATTGCATTAAGTTGAATAAAAAGAATAATAAAAAAAAAAAAGTAAGTATATAATAATACTATTGAACCGATTTATTAAAAAAAACACTTAGGATATTGTTTGAATTGCTCCTTTTAAGATAAGAAGGGTGGGAGCCGTGTTGGTGCTTTCTTCCATGTAGTAACAAAGGAGGGAGAGTGAGCAGGTGGTATGATGCCTTTTATTGTACTAATAAGTAGTTGATATGTTACCAGCTTTCAAACCTCTCACGGTTACCCGATGAAAGACCCCTAGAGGTTCGAAAGCTTGTAACATATCAACTATTTGTTGGTCCAATAAAAAGGTATCATACCCCCCTACTCCCTCTCCTGTTACTACATGTTCCTTTTAATGAAGAGGCTAAACATAGTGGCAACAATAATGCGGATCCACTATACTTCCACACATTTGTGGGCTTGTCTACACATGTATCATAGATTATTCATTTAGAGATAAACAGTGAGTTCCATGGGCCCAGGCAATGGCAGTTTAGGATTATATGAATATTTCAGTCTCAGAGCGCTTGAGGTTTTGTGGCTGAGGTTAGTGAGGAGGGAATTTAATACTCTTTAGTGACAGTAAGCTTACATGACAATTGATTTTCATTGCAGTTCTGGAGAGCAATTTCAATTCAATGTGCTTTCTGAAAAGCCACATTAACCCTTCGTTTTATGGAAACCCCTTTAGAGCGGTGTTTGTTTGTGGCAGCTCCTGTTTAAGGACTTAAAATCCCCTCTGCTACTCCACTACCCATATCAATTATTTCTATACACTTTCTCCCCATAATGGTCCTTTTCCTTAGAGATGGAGTAACCTAGTACAGGCCGTCCTCGGTTATCCAACGGAACCCGTTCTGGAAGTAGCGTTGGATAGTGAAACCGTTGTAAAGTGAGTCCCATGTTAATCAGTGGCGGTGAGCGTTAGATAACGCTTTCAGGCGTCAAAAAACGGCCCTTAGGGTTGCATTGTAAAGCGTTGGATATGCCATTCGTTGTAAAGTGAAACGTTGGATAGCGAGGACTACCTTTAGTCAACTACAGAAACTAAAGGAGAGTCCATATCCACAGCAAGGTTTGTTTGATTGCCACACAGCATGATGGTGGATGGTGAGAACCAGCATGGACACGACAAGCAATGCAGGCACTCAGTAATAGGTTAGTTAGGGGTACTTGGCTGCCGGTGCTCTGTGTCCAGGGAGTTTCATGGGTCCCAGAAATTGCCAATATGCAAAAAGGAGGCAGGCACACGGACTTAAGCAAAAGTTAATTCAATGTGGCATAAAACCGATGTTTCGGCAGTGGGATGCTGCCTGTTTCAAGGTGAGGGCTGCCCCTTTTTTGCATAGAGAGCCAGCATGGGCCACTGACGTTATCGAGACACAACCCGCCCCTCTCCCGCTCCCTAAAAGGCTATACAAAATTATTCTAATTCATTTATAAAGTGCCACCATATCTTGCATCACAGTACAATTGATTATGAAAGTTGGTGAACTACAAAAGGTATATGTGCATTCCTGTTTATATGTGAATGTGCTCACAGATAGTATTTTTATTTGCTGTATGGTGGAGGGTTTTTATCACTTTTTTTTACCCACCATAATTTATATAATGTGTGGGTTCAATCCTAATCCAGCTTCACATTGCAAAGCCAGTATAACCAGCCTCACACTGACCCAAAAGGTCAAAATAGCTGTCTCTCAGTAGGGTTGCTGGCTGTGCACTTCTTTAACCCAGGCTGTGCTCAAAAGCTGTGTAATGCGGCAAAAATAAGTTTACAGAGTTCCATGTTAAAATGGATTTGAAGCAAAAGGTTATACTGTGAGTGCTCATTTGCATGTCAATACTCAGAATCCATGGTTGCAGTGGAACCATTGTATGCTTAGATTTAATAGGGAAAGGCAGGATTCCCGACCCGTCTGAGACATATGACTTTGCTCACAAGTTATACTCCGGTTAACATGGCAAAATTAAATTTTCAGTGGAACCAAAATTTGAACTTCAAAAAAAGCCAGTGCTATAAAACATCTTGTATGTTGCTTTTTAATGTGCTGTGGGCAGTGGTGGGATTCAGCCGGTTCGTGCGAACCTGTTCCTAAAATTTCACAAGTTCACCAAACCGGTGCTTAATTCTCTCACCTGTGCGGGCGGCATCTTCCGACATTTTCCCCCTACATCTCTTCTCAATATGGCTGCGCGGCATCAAAGGGTGCCGTGTTGCCATGCCAACAGGGATGCCACGTGACACCCGTTGCTATGACAACTGGACGCTACGTGACATCACAACGTGACTTGGCGTTGCATTGTCATGGCAACACGGCGCCATGCGACACCACGCGCCCATATTGAGAAGATTTGCAGGGGAAAGATGCTGGGAGGTGCGATGTCGGAGCATGCTGGGAGAGGCAGCCCTTTGCCCACCGCCCCACTTGGTACTTTGAGGTCGGGGGAGCTGTAAGGGGCAGATCTGGGGGAGATGTGAGGGGGTGGGGGGTGATGTGAGATGGTGGGGGTGGGGGGGGGGGGGTGTTGTATACCTGAGAAACTTAACACATGTCTAACATGGGCTCCTAAATATACCCCTCTATCAGCAGAGACACCTATTAATATTTAGTTATTTGGGTGCAGAAAATAACACTATAGAGCACAGGTTGTGTTAAAAATGTCAGTATTTACAGATCATTGGTCCTCGGCTGTACGGCTGCCATTCATGTTCCAGGGTCGCAATTATTGCTCGCGCTATTCCACGGATGATTATTGTCCAAAATAAACAAATGTGTCGAGAGAGAACCTGTTGCTAACATTTCTGAATCCCACTACTGGCTGTGGGTCTCTAAAGCTCTCGGGGAGTTGGAAGCGAGGGAAGTGAGCGAGTTAACATGTCGTTTTCCCTCTGTAATTAGACATTGGTTCCCTGTGCGTCAGACCATGTAATCTGTTTGTGCTCAGAGAAACACACAGTTTGTTTAGCTGAGTGTTGGGTTGTGAATGGAAACAGTTTGGCTTAGGGCATGCAGGTCAGTTCACTGCTACTTTGCTAACAACACAGGGTCTGAAATAAAGTTTAACAATGTCAACCTCCTTTCCAGCCGACTTATGTCAGGCCAGCTCAAGAGATTAACCCTTGTCATGTCACCCTCCACAAACATGGGGTTGCGGTGTGTCTAATGAAAACACAATTGGTTTTATATTGAGTCCAGTATTAAATAAAACAACAACAAATTGTGTGCAGCTGCTGAGGATTAAATAGATCTTCCTTTTCTTTGGAATGAAGAAATCACTTTATAGAAGGGATAGAATGGGGGGGGGGGGGTGGGTGGGACTAAGTCCAGTTTTCAAGGGCCACCAACCAGTCAGGTTTTCAGGATATCCCTGCTTCAGCACAAGTGGCTCAGTCGAAGACTGACTGGGCCACCTGTAATGAAGCTGGGACTGATTGAGCCACCTGTAATGAAGCAGAGATATCCTGAAAACCTGACCTGCTGGCGGGCCCTGAGAACTGGAGTCAGCCACCCCTGGGATGGAATCTCGGGGATCAAAATTGTAAGAAGCAATTGTATTGACTGCAGATGACAAAATGGTTCCTTCCCTCGGTGGAGGAAGATTGATCAATTCTTATTTATTTTTGTATTTGAAATGCACCTTCTATATACAGTATGTGTGAATATTATGCACCTTCTATATACAGTGTGTGTGAATATTATGCACCTTCTATATACAGTATGTGTGAATATTATGCACCTTCTATATACAGTATGTGTGAATATTATGCACCTTCTATATACAGTATGTGTGAATATTATGCACCTTCTATATACAGTATGTGTGAATATTATGCAGCTTCTATATACAGTATGTGTGAATATTATGCACCTTCTATATACAGTATGTGTGAATATTATGCACCTTCTATATACAGTATGTGTGAATATTATGCACCTTCTATATACAGTATGTGTGAATATTATGCACCTTCTATATACAGTATGTGTGAATATTATGCAGCTTCTATATACAGTATGTGTGAATATTATGCACCTTCTATATACAGTATGTGTGAATATTATGCACCTTCTATATACAGTATGTGTGAATATTATGCACCTTCTATATACAGTATGTGTGAATATTATGCACCTTCTATATACAGTATGTGTGAATATTATGCACCTTCTATATACAGTATGTGTGAATATTATGCACTTTCTATATACAGTATGTGTGAATATTATGCACCTTCTATATACAGTATGTGTCAATATTATGCACCTTCTATATACAGTATGTGTGAATATTATGCACCTTCTATATACAGTATGTGTGAATATTATGCAGCTTCTATATACAGTATGTGTGAATATTATGCACTTTCTATATACAGTATGTGTGAATATTATGCAGCTTCTATATACAGTATGTGTGAATATTATGCACCTTCTATATACAGTATGTGTGAATATTATGCACCTTCTATATACAGTATGTGTGAATATTATGCACCTTCTATATACAGTATGTGTGAATATTATGCACTTTCTATATACAGTATGTGTGAATATTATGCACCTTCTATATACAGTATGTGTGAATATTATGCACCTTCTATATACAGTATGTGTGAATATTATGCAGCTTCTATATACAGTATGTGTGAATATTATGCACTTTCTATATACAGTATGTGTGAATATTATGCAGCTTCTATATACAGTATGTGTGAATATTATGCACCTTCTATATACAGTATGTGTGAATATTATGCACCTTCTATATACAGTATGTGTGAATATTATGCACTTTCTATATACAGTATGTGTGAATATTATGCACCTTCTATATACAGTATGTGTGAATATTATGCACCTTCTATATACAGTATGTGTGAATATTATGCACCTTCTATATACAGTATGTGTGAATATTATGCACTTTCTATATACAGTATGTGTGAATATTATGCACCTTCTATATACAGTATGTGTGAATATTATGCACCTTCTATATACAGTATGTGTGAATATTATGCACTTTCTATATACAGTATGTGTGAATATTATGCACCTTCTATATACAGTATGTGTGAATATTATGCACCTTCTATATACAGTATGTGTGAATATTATGCACTTTCTATATACAGTATGTGTGAATATTATGCACCTTCTATATACAGTATGTGTGAATATTATGCACCTTCTATATACAGTATGTGTGAATATTATGCACCTTCTATATACAGTATGTGTGAATATTATGCACCTTCTATATACAGTATGTGTGAATATTATGCACCTTCTATATACAGTATGTGTGAATATTATGCACCTTCTATATACAGTATGTGTGAATATTATGCAGCTGAAGTTTTTTTTTTCTTTTTTCTATGTACATTTTAGTAATAGCATGAAGTTTTGTACCTTAAAAGTTGATTGTGGTGGCAACATTTTTGGTTTTCTTACTGAAAGATGGCTGAAGATGTGAAAATATTTGTTTAATGCAATGAAGGCCACCATGCACAAGACCTGTACTGAATACAGTTTGGTTATTTCATAAATATAGTACAGGCATGCCCCGCATTAACGTACGCAATGGGTCCAGAGCATGTATGTAAAGCGAAAACGTACTTAAAGTGAAGCACTACCTTTTTTTCACTTGTCGATGCATGTAATGTATTGCAATCGTCATATACGTGCATAACTGATGTAAATAAGGCATGTGTAACAGGCTCTATAGTCTCCCCACTTGCGCACAGCTTCGGTACAGGTAGGGAGCCGGTATTGCTGTTCAGGACGTGCTGACAGGCGCATGCTCGAGCTGCCGTTTGCCTACCGGGCGATATGTCCTTACTCACGAGTGTACTTAAAGTGAGTGTCCTTAAACCGGGGTATGCCTGTATTACTTATTAACCCTACAATTTTGACTCTCCAAACAAATGTCAAACTTGACCCATACTGACACACACTTTTGAAGGTTGTATTCCACTGAAAAGGACTTTGTTTCCCCAATAAATCTAGACTCGGGAAAACAACAAAGGGTATGCCTGTAAAGTAAGTACTTGGAGTCTGAGTAGGAAAACGCCCGATATGATGTTCAGAGGTGAGCTACAAACACCTTGACTGCTTAGCAATTCTTTTTGCATATAGATCGCCTCTCCAACACTGCCAAGGTTACCTGCTCATGCCCACAACATTTAAACATCTTTAACAGCTCCTGACTAGGAAGAGACAACACATTAGTAAAGGAGGAATAGACCAGTCATTATTAAGTAGAACTCAAAGCTTCTTATCCTGTCCCCTGAGGACTGAAACCAGCTTCTGTGGCCCCTGGGGGAAGGAGAACGCTCCAGGTCATTCAGTAGCAGCTCCAGGTCATTCAGTAGCAGTCTTGTGTACGGTGATGTAATTTAGCAGCTGCTGCTCGGCCTTTTGTATTGATGCAGAGTTTTTGAACTCTTTAAAACAATATGCGCATGGTGAAATAATTCTATTTCTGTGTATATGTCTGGAAATGGCAACAACGGAGTATATGAAGCTAATCGCCTAAGCAAATCCCTGTTTGTAAGACGAGCAGTTCTTTTACAACCAAAATCAACTACAAAAAGTTGAAATATGCGTTTTCAACCAGATTTTTTTTTTAAATACCTTGATCTTAAATGTGTGTAGTACAAATAAACAACATATAATTTTCCTAATGGTAACAAAATAAATAAATAAAAATAATCTTCTTAGTGTTTAGTCTTAAAGGTGCTCCAGAGGTTAAATGTAGTAATGCCGCAGTAACGATGTAGTGAAGAATGGTTCAATATAACACGGGTATAATCTAGACCAGGGGAGCGCAAACTTTTGCTGCTGCGCCCCCCTGTCTTGCCTGCCTTGGTTCTGGCGCCCTTCCCCCCCCCCTACCTTGGAGCTGCGTCAAATGAAGCTGCAAGGTCATGTGACTTCACGTGACCCGCGATGCCGTTTGCCACGTCACATGACCCGGCTTTGTCGACGCATTACACAGTTGTCTGAATCTCTGTAAATTGAGATTTGCAGAGGCCTAACGCAATCCCCCGGCATTTAATTTTAATACGAGAAAATAAAAAAATGGAACTGGTTGCTTCTATATGGATGTTGTAAAACTGTGTCAGGTGAACCAATAAAGCAATTGTGTACCATCCAAAATACATTGTATTTGCTACAACATTAATTACCTCAAAATCTAATAATGTGACTATAAAACCTTCACCACAATTGGTGAAAAGAAACAATACGTGATATAGAGTAAAGTATAGGAAAATAGCAGCTCTACGCCCTTAAAATGGACCGTCCACTGGTCCAAAAAGTTGTATGTCGACCATGTTACCATACAACACCACTGCGAGCGCTCTTATTTCTCGGGAGAAGAATAAACTGAAGTAACCTTGCAGACATATACTCCAGAGGGTCTTTTCAAGGGTTAAGCAAAGGAATGGAAGCAGGCACACGGTCTTTCTAAAGGTGCAGTTTATGTGCCAATAAACTGCACCTTTAGAAAGACCGTGTGCCTGCTTCCATTCCTTTGCTCAAGTACCTCTGGGATGTCTGGACCTCCCTGGATACAGCGCACCGGCAGATAAGTACCCCCCTCCAGTACCTACCAGCGGTGTGCATGTGCTTCTACATATGTCTTTTCAAGGGTTCCCATCAGAGAGAGATGGATCTCTGATACACCATTTTTAATGGAAGAAATCTGTGAGTGAGACCAACACATTCATTTGTAGATAGGATTACACTTTATTACTGGCTACACCATTATTTGTATTCTTTATTTTTTTCATATATATCATCACGATACACACCAGCGCTCCCCCTACCTGGAAGACGACGTTTCATTTTAATGCCAGGGGGAAGAGCGCGGGGCGTCTGCAACCGCCACCCCCCCCCCCAGAAAAATCTCCTGGCCCGCCTGATCTAAACAATGAGCACAGAAATGGAACAGTATATTTCGGACAGGTATCATTCCTACAATCGTTGGGGTATTTCAACCGCTGGCTGAGCTATGATGTTCAAGTCATCATATCTCATCATTTATTAATGACTATTTTGTACAGCTTACAAAATGATGCCTCTTGCTTTAATAAATTAGTACAAGCAGGAAAAAAGGCTGGCTGGAGGCGATTTAAACTCCAATCAATTTTATTAGGCATGGTAGCCAAACGACTAACAAACAAAAAAAGAACACAGTTCTCTGACGCGTTTCTCTCCTATGGAGCTTTACCAAATAAATTAGTATTTGACCACAATCTTGAATATAATCCAAAAAGCAGTTGTCTTGATAAGACACATGGGCAGAAGTTTATTTAACATCTATTGCCAGGCTAGATACAATATGGCCTTTGGAGTCCGGCTCATTGCCATGGCCAATAGAAAGGTGCAACATCAGCAGGAGACATCACAACATCACAACGTCGCACAATGACACACAAAAAACTCCAACACCCCCGGAACTGTCGACCATCAGCCGGCTCCAGGAATCCCCTCCCAGGCTTATATACTTAATAAATACATTTTTAAAAGGGGGTGGGGGGGGTGGGGGAGACTTATGCTTTAAAGTCTAGTTTCTTAAGATAACGTCAACATTTTGTGAGGCCTGTAAAGACCCAAACTCTCGGTTACATATATTATATATAGGATTCCCCAAGTCTGTTTCTTGGCTCTGTTTGTGGCACCGCCTGCCAAAGGTGTATATTTATAAAAGGTGTGCATGTTTTTATTTTAATGGTTCCACGCCCTGTTTTTGAAACTTCGCCCGGAGGTCACGTTACACAGGTAGTGTTTAAATGGATCTAGGTGTTGGCATCGATATCTGATAATGGACCACACATCTACAGGCAGTAGACTTCTTTCCAAAATGAAGGAAGAGGCGGAAGTAAGAGTTTTCAAAAGGTTTTAAAGTGGCAGACCAAGCAATATCCTACATGTTTTTTTTGGGTTTTTTTGGTAATCAGTTCTGTACTATGAGAAAATACTTCAAGCATTTTTTTTTAAAATTTATTATAATGTAAAGGGCTGAAGTAGCGGCTCAGTGAGTAAAGACGCTGACTCTGGCACGGAGTTTGTCAGCTCCTTGTGACCTTGGGCATGTCACCCTTATCTCCCTGTGCCTCAGGCACCAAAAACATAGATTGTAAGCTCTACGGGGCCGGGGCCGGGACCTGTGCCTGCAAAATGTCTCTGTATAGGGCTACGTAAAACTGGCAGCGCTTTACAAGAATAAACAATTATTATTATAATTATAACAAGCATTTTTTGTTCCTATAGCAACCATTTACAAAGTCACATCCCCTTGCTATTCCCAACAGATCTTTGCATCTTGGTTCCTCTTCTGCTGCACTGACAGCAATTTAGTGAACCCCCGAGCCAAATCTTCGCCGATCGTTTTTTTCCCCCTTCAAATGGCAGCTTGAACTGTTGCTTTAATTGAGATATAATCTTGAAAAATGAAATACGAATGAAATTGAAAATAGGGCCGCTTTGTTTTTCTAAAGGAGCAATCCAAGCCAGTGTGTTTTTGTTTTGTTTTTTTAAAGAAAGGATTGAAGCTTGGGGTATCTGGAGGTGAACCCCATTCATTTCAGCTCCGGGGACCCCCTGCTTCCAAAGATACCTCCGTTAACAGATGCCGGTATCCTTCTGCTTTTTAAAGCTCCCGCGTCACATAGGCCAATAGGACCTATTGGTCTTCAGGGGCGCCAGAGCTTTGAAAAGCCACCGTTGCATGATCCGTGCTAGCCGGGCTGAGCAGCCACTAGAGAGGCAAGTATTTCCAGGGGGTGTCCGAAGCCGAAATTAAAGGGGTTTATTAGATCCGGAAACTCCCTGCATCCATCCAATGTAAATGTAAAAAAAAAACAAACTCGCGGGCTTAGATTGCCACTTTTTAATAGTTACATATAAATCATGAACTTTAATTGTTTCACTAGTTGCTCCGATATTTCCATTGCGATTTTTTTATTTTTTGACAGAAGAAATGATTGCAGTGCAAACATGTATTGATTAGAAAAAAAAACAACAACACACAGGAATGTTCATAACAAGCAATTATTATTTTTGGGACGATAAGGAGGAAAGTACATTATTTCAAAATATTTACTGTAGTTCTCTGAATTATTAACGGACTCTGAACAGCTACGCCTTATTTTTGCTACCTATTGACTGAAGACTGACGAAGCAGATAAATAATAAAATAAAACCAACATATAATTTGAAGTATTTCTCCATATATATGTGTGAACCTCCCTGCCCAGCTTCTTAGGGAGGTTACATCGGTATGATGTGTATATGGCTGCTCCACATGTGTTACCGTGACTCGGTGGGCGGCTGGGCGATGAGGTAGCATGGTTGTATTATAATGGGCGCCAGGAGCTTTTGCAGTACAACTGTCATTTATTTGTGTCCCAAACTCAAACATGTACACGAACACTTCTCTTCCATCTGTGCCCACTCTTAACACTTAGATGAAGGTACAGGCAGACCTCGGTTATCCAACGGAATCCGTTCTGGAAGTAGCGTTGGATGGTGAAACCGTTGTAAAGTGAGTCCCATGTTTATCAGTTGCGGTGAGTGTTGGATAACGCATTCAGGCATCACGCGGCCCGTAGGGTTGCATTGTAAAACATTGCATATGCCATTAGTTGTAAAGCGAAACGTTGGATAGCGAGGACTACCTGTACTCTTGACTTGGTTGCTTGGGTAGTTGTGGGACCCGGCTCCCCTTGTCTCTTCGGAGCCCTTTAGATAATGATCAGATGATTCGGGGCCCCTACGGGAAATCCTGATAGGTCTCATGGTGCTTGACCCAATACCTTGCTGTCTGTATTTGGGAACTGCCACTTCCACACAGACTGATGAGGAACTTTAGCGCTGACCCGCAGTTAGAGCTGATCAGCAGGCACACGGATCTCTTTGTTCTGAGACCCTTTATAACGTGACATATTCCTTTTATGAACTGTACAGGACTCTCTTTCCGTCTTTAGGGGCTCCTTACTTAAGGGGTGCTGGCCCTATCTGCAACATGATCGACGGCATGGTCTATGCTATCACCTTATTAACATACCTACGCTCCCCAAGGCTCCGCTCGACCTCCAGGAACCTGGCCTTCCAGAACAGTTCCTCCTCCTTAAATACTACTGCGTGACTTATGGATCCCAATAGTAACCAGGGTGGTGTCCAGCATGTACCAGTATTGTTTGTAACCATTTGGGAGGGAGGTTACATATACGACATCCTGTTCTTCTTTTTGTTCTTTTCAATGTTTATTAGAAAGGCTTGAAAACAATTATTTTGCCACTCAAGCTCCACCCATTGAGTTTTGTGGCGAAAATGGCATCCTTCTTAATTTCAGTCAAAAGTCTAGGATTTTGGAGGCTGATATTTTCCTTTTATGATGTCGCAATTCAAAGATGTCACATTAAAAAGCATAAGGAACTCTGTTAAGTGGCTACATTGACAAAAACAATATACAAAAGAGAAGTAGCGAGTACTGATCCTTTAAAGCAGGTGAACTTGGTTCAAGTCCCAGTGTATGCTCTGCTCCGTGTGAACTTGGGCAGATCACATCATCTCGGTTTTTCAGGCATCAAAATTAGAGTGTAAACTCTTCAGGCAAGGGATTCATTGGGGCTTATTCAATGAGCTCCAAAGTAATCTCCCCCCCCCCCCCAAAAAAAATCTACCACATTAAAGTCAATGGCAGTATTTGGCACATTGCGCTATGATTGGCTGCTGTGCAGCTGATCGAAAGAGCCCCATATTGTGTGTGAAATTGTACAGCACTGTACATATTGTCAGTGTTACATAAGGGGGGTGGGGGTGATATGCCCATTGCTGGAGAAGAGATCAGCTCCACCCTAATGACCGGGACTAAACTCTGTGCCTGTGAAGCCAACGTTCCATGTCAGGGAAGATCCAAGTTCCACTCCTTCCAGTGGCATCCTTGAGCAAGCAATGTCGTGGAGGCCCCTGTAGCAACCAAAGGGTTAATAGCGATCTTCTCTCCTCTTTTTTTTTTCTTTTTTCAATGACTGCTGTATATTGAGTTATTAAATGTTGGAAGCAACGTCAGACCCTGCCAGATGGCGGTGTCGCAGGAGATGCATCACGCTACGTCTCGGCTGCCTGCAAGTGCTCTAATTTAATTAAAGACCAAAAGCAGAAGATTAACAATAATAATAATAGCATGTTCTTGTATAGCGCTGCTAGTTTGTTAACAAGCCAAGGATTTTCCCACCATGCTCACCCCCACACCCCCACTCCCCCCACACCCCCACTCCTCCCACACCCCCACTCCCCCCACACCCCCACACACCCCCCACTCCCCCCACACCCCCCCCACACCCCCCCCCACACCCCCACACCCCCCCCCACTCCCCCCACACCCCCCCCCACTCCCCCCACACCCCCCCCCCCCCACTCCCCCCACACCCCCCCCCCCACTCCCCCCACACCCCCCCCCCCACTCCCCCCACACCCCCCCCCACTCCCCCCACCCCCCCCCCCCCACTCCCCCACCCCCCCCCACTCCCCCCACCCCCCCCCACTCCCCCCACTCCCCCCACACCCCCCCCCCACACCCCTCCCCCCCCACCCCCCCCCACTCCCCCCCCACCCCCCCCCCCACTCCCCCCCCACCCCCCCCCCCCACTCCCCCCACCCCCCCCCCACACCCCCCCCCCCCACACCCCCCCCCACTCCCCCCACACACCCCCCCCCCCCACACCCCCCCCCCACACCCCCCCCCACACCCCCCACACCCCTCCTATTTTTGTGCACAAAGTTGGTACTGGTTAGGAAGTCAGATCTAGTCCTTGCAGCTTTGTTGCTGTAAAGCAGTGTTTCCATTTGTGTCACATTGTACACACAAAGATGTTACGTGGAGGCATTATTACCAGTGCAAAAATCAGGGTGTGTGCAGGTTGAAAGAGATGACTGTATGTCTCTGCCCTCCCACTTTCCCTCTGTGTGGGAGGGTGCTGCCCTGTTTTGCATAAGTTTCTTCTGAGTAGATCCATGTGTGGACAGTGTAGACATAGTGCTGGTGGAATGACTGTTTGATCGGGTGGATGTTTGCCTGGGATTGAAGCAGTGCAGCCTATACCATTTGTGCAATCAACATGTATTGTGCGTACCCTGTGCCTGGGGTGGGCAGCAATTCTTTGATGTATTACTACAATGGGAAAACGGTGAGATTAGCTTTTGTTCACTTTAACTGTGTGTCTTGGGCTCAGAACTCAGCCTTCCTCTTCTGTGTGTGACTTCCCTAAGGCATTTATTTATCAGCTCATGGAAAGTTTGTGCACATTGTACATGCTGCTTCTTACTGCTAATATTTTGTGCTGCAGAAACTTTAAGGGGTTAAATATGAAATGCTATCGTTTTTTTTTGTTTCGGGGATGATTTTAAATAAATGTACATTGTATTGAAGTTCTTGAGAGCTGTCAAAAAAAAAAAAAAAGGGAATTGCCTGGAAGTTTGTCTGAAATATATTACCTTAGTGTCGTTGAAAACATACCTTTTGGTAATAAATAATGTCTTTATTTGTTCCTTTGGAAGAGGTTGTTATTTCAACTTTTTATTTTATTTATTTATAAAAATGTTTAACCAGGAAGTAATGCATTGAGAGTTACCTCTCGTTTTCAAGTATGTCCTGGGCATTTGAAAGTAGAATTTGTAAAGATGTATGTATAAATTGGAAGTTTGAAGAGAAATAGGTTAGTGCAAATGCTATTTTGGGGAGAGAATAAAATAACAAAGTCCCAACTTTGAATTTCTGGGAATGATCAGGGACACTGCCAGCCACTGATATTCGGGTTTCCTGTTTAGACTTTGAGGTTCAGCGACTGTATGTACTGTTATTCCATCTGCTTCCAATCAAATCAGCATTGTGACCCTGTAGGCAAGCTACACTAATTCACTGTCTTAAATGCTTTAATGCTTGCAGACTATATGCGCCTGCAGAAGAGCTAAGCAGTAGTCTTTTAACTGAAGACTTATTGATTAGTGTGTTTCTTTTTCCAGTTTTGGCAGAACCGTGTGTAAAGGAAGCACTAGAAATGTTCATCTTTAAGGATAATTTTTGAAGAAGGTTTATAAACCCAACCAGAAATTAAGACCTCAACAAAGTTGGAACACAAACTTTATGCTATAAGCCTATTATAATGTAAATAAACATATTTGTAATCATGTAAAACAATATGTAGTGATAAGAAAAGGCGCTCTACAGAACCAAGCATTTTTTTTTAAATGAACAAGTAAATAGCGCATTTGCTTCTAGAAATCAGATTTATATTACACAAGGAACTAGTAGTATGTTTCAGTGCAGGATTCTAGGAGCCGTGCTGGTCGTAGAGAGATTTAGGCAGTTCTAGGTTTATAAACCAACATTTCCCTTGCATTTAGTGAGTGCTTTTGAGACCTGGCAGGTCTCTCCTTTAGTTCTTTTTAGCCCTGTTTTATGAATCAACATAATTACAGTATTGCCTTGTGTAGCTTTCCTTATATTTGAATGGCGTGCATGGATTAACTGATGGGAGAAATACACAAAGCCACGGAAATTCCATGTTTGTGTTTGTCGAAAACATATTTCTTTGTTGAAAGTAAAAACATACAGTGTTTGAAGTTTATACGTGGGGAACGTACAAGGAAATTAACTGTACAAATGGGACGCATTGGAAGTTTCGAACATGTTCTTTCTCTTTGTTGTGCGGCAAGGGAAAAGCTTTGATCTTATTAAGTATTTCCAGGCTATTATGGGGGGGAGGGGATGGGGCTGGAAATTCAAAGCATGACGTGTCTGCTATAGGTCAGAGGTGACATTTATGAGCCTTGGTGGTTGGTAAACAAATGATAGCTAATGTACCCTACCCATATCCAGCTGTATCCCAGTTAAAGATGATTATTACCTTTTATTGGTATGGTGCCAACATATTCCATAGCGTTGTACAATGTCGGAGGCAGGGATAATAACCTTGTATGACAAAAGTGCGTATGTGAAGACAAAGTGAGGCAATAAGGAGGAGGTCCCTGCCCCCAGGAGCTTACAATCTAAAAATCAGTGTTAAAATGCAAATAAAGTAACATTTAACTTCACTGTATACACAGTCATTGACATTACACATTTCTATGACATTGTAATACATTCAGCAGGTATGATGGGGGGGGGGGGGGTCCAGTTCCTGGCTGTAGGAGTGGCTCAGTGAGTAAAGACACTGAGTTTGAGGCTGGTTCAATTCCCAGTGTCAGCTCACTTTATCTCTGTCAGGCACTAAAATCATAGATTGTAAGTTCATCTGGGCAGGGGCTGTATCTGTAACAAATTTATGTGCTGCGTACCGAGCACTATACTGGAATTGTGACGCGCTTTCAGTCCCATTGGGAGGAAAGTGCGCTATATGAAATAAAGTCATTATTAATCACAAACTGATTTCTCAGACGTTACTGGGCCTTTTGTAATGAGGATTATATTGGTGCAATGACCCCCGACTGAAGCCCTTTCACAATAAAGTGGCCAGGTTAATATAGAAGCAGATGATATGAAATCAGGTTTCATTTCTTCAGAATGAGGAAATGTGGCAGAAATAACCAATGTTGGTTTTAATTATAGCCGGGGTGTAGTATGGCTTGGGCTGTGCTCCTCTGTGTTTGGTGATCTGAACTATGTTGCTTATTATCAGCAGGTAGATATAGATATATATATATATATAGATATATATTCTGTGACATTGTGAAAGTGGATTTTTATATTGGATTGTGTATATATAGGAAAAGTTGGTCTATATAATGTTCAATAATGGGAGTAGTGAAACGGAGGGAGCTTCTGTATTTACCCAAAGAAGTTGTGAACACAGATTGTTCTTGTTAGAGGTTCGTTGAAGCTACTTACATTGGACATGCCAGTGTTATCTAGCCCAGCGGTGCGCAAACTGGGGGGCGCGCCTCCCGGGGGGGTGGGAGAATTTCATGGGGGGGGCGCGGCGGTTACAGAGGCCCCGCGCTCTTCCCCACGGCATTTTAATTAAATGCTGGGGTGGCATGAGACCTCTGTAACTAACCTGCTGCCAACCGGGTCTTTGGCGGCGTCATGTGACGTCATGCGTCGCCATGGCAACGCGCGACAAATGGCGCGATGCGGTGACGTTATGTCACATGACATGCGACGTCATTTGACGCCGAGCCATTGGGAGACGGGGGACGCGAACGCTGCGACTCCCAGGAAGGGGGCCGCAGCTCAAGAAGTTTGCGCGCCCCTGATCTAGCCAACTAAAAATGAATTATAACTAAGGGGGACGCACGATTAAAAGCACAGTTGTCTTTATATATAAGTTTCACTCCGCTACATCAACTGCCTCACTGACCATATATAACTGTACATTATCCTCTGTATCTAACCTTACAAGCTGCTGATGTAGAGAAGGGAAGGGATGCGTTAACATGCCATGAGCTGATTTGCTTCCGGTTTGCGCTTGTAACACTTTATTTTCTTATTTGTGTATGTTTCAATGCTTTTCGTACTGCAGGAGTTTGGCTGCCATCTTGCTTGGAGCGAAATGGTAATATCCTTGTGATAAACCAAAGTTCCTGCACTGTCCTCCTTCCAGTATACACACATGATGCCTCAGAAAAGTAAAAACAGGAACTTTCATCATATATATAAATAGGAATGCAGATTTTAACCGAAAAAAACCTGATGAAACAGACACGACCCATCAATCATTGGGGTTTTTTCGGTTAAGACCGAAAAATGAAGACATTGCATTTAGCTGCCAATGATTTTATTGGGGGGGAAAGGGGAAATGTACTGCACCAGGCAGCCAATGGGCGGAGGACTTGGGGGTGAGGCAACCAGATACTGCAACCCCCATTCCAAGCACACCAACCCCCCACCATCCACCCGCCCCCCATTACCATGTCAACTGGCATCTGTTATTTGGTGTGTGGTAAAAGACAAAAAATACAAACACAGAATTGTACTACTGTTTTGCAATTTTCTTTATTGTTCCGTATTAATTTTTGCACATGGAAAAATATTAAAAAAATGTTTTTTAAATAAACCGATCAAAAAAAAGGTGTTTGTTTATTTAAAATCCAAGCACTACCACAGCAACAAAAATATATCCTAGAATACCTGGACTGGGGTCCTGCGAAGTCGCACAGCATTTTTAAGGGGTTCCAGAGACGCAATATATTCTTAAATTGTTCTATGGCTCTTAAAAGGTTAACAACAAATTCTCCCTAGGGTTGTATTCTTTAGTTGGCAGAATGTGCAAATGGCCCACATTTTGACTGCACCATTGGCTTTATTAAGCTTTTAAGCTTTTCAAGAATTAGGGAACGGCTACTCTTGCTGTGTAAATTAAATTTGCATTCTCTTGAAAGGCCGAACAGATCCAGTATTGCTAATGAAAAATGGTCTGAGGCAAGACAAATCTTTAAAGGGCAGGTCTGTATGCAAGGTTTGAATAAATCTGATTAGCGATTCCATTCTGATTGTGACTTGCTGACTACTACATACAGTAGCCGTTGCTATATAAGGCTAAGGCCCCGCTCCCTCAGTCAGCGCGCCCGCACTGCAGACAGGCGGGGCGCTGACAGACACAGACCACGATATGCGGTCTGTAGGGGGCCCGGAGAGGGAGGGAGGTGGGCTCTGATCGTGGTGCCGTCCACCCCCCCACACACATACATATACACACATACACACATACACATATACACACACACTTTAATAACACGCAGCTCCTTCCCTGCTCCCCGCCCAAGACGCCTCCCACCTAGCTCCGTCCCTCCCCTCCTCCCCATTGGCTGACTCGCGTACCACGTGACACGTCAACGCCGAAATTCACAAGATTCTTGCAGTATCGGCCGGCTGACGCGTCACAGTACGTAGTCAGCCCTGTCGGAAGGAGGCAGCGGGGCAGGGACCACTCGGGCAAGGGTCTGGTGATTTGCGGCCGTGCGCCCCGCCGGCCGCAGCGGGTTTGCAGCCTAAGAATTAGGCAATAATAACAACTGTCCAACAATTTACTTCTTGATTCTCAATCGTTAGAAATCACATTCCAGTTCTAAAAAACAAATCCAAGATAAATGGTGGGTTTGTAAAAGATCACACAACACAGCAAATTGGCTGCATCTGGCCAATAATTTAATGTGACAAATGTATATATTTATAAATGTTGTTTTCTCCCCTTCGTTATTCACCTTCGACCTTACCTTTGGTCATTTATAGCAGTAGTGCCAATGTATATTGCAGTGATATAGTCTCTGTGCAAACTCCAAAACTAAGAACAAAAAATGCATGTCATTTAAAAACACCCATTCTTTACCTTGCACAATGAACACTGAATCACTACCCGTTTTTTATTTCCCGTTGTCTTGTATAGTTACCCCTCTTATTGCTGAAACGGCAGTACTAAGTCACACCGCAGAGTAAGGCTGCGCTTATACGGTGCAGCAAAACAAATGCCTTGCCGCTGCCGCGTGCGCTTATAGTAAGCGCGACGTGACGGCTTGATCGCTGGAAGTCATCTCTATTTGATTTTCCAGCGACCGTCGCCTGACTGTCGCGTCGCCGGCACTATGAGCGTAGCCTAAGAATGACATGCTTACTTAAAGCCAGTTACATTTACATGTCCCCTTTACTAATTGCCATGTGAAACAGCAGCATTAATAAATACTAATATATTTTTGTTACATACTGTAGATACAGTTTGTATCCTTGGTGCTATTTTTTAGGTTTCTTCCATAGCCACCTGTGCACATTTTTTAGGCACCGAATTGAACATTTAAGTTAGAGTAATTGTTATCTAGTTCTGGTTTCTGTGAAGGTTGAGAAGCAGGTGTACAAACTTCTGTGTAAAACACCCAAATCACTTTACATTTGAAATATATCCAGACTCTGCATCCAATACACTTAGCTGTTGGAAACAGACGTTCTATTCATAAACTATGTGGGATTTGTTAATCTGACTTAATCAATAAAAAACAGAGCTATAATGTGTAGTAATTATAGAACAAACCAGAATTGATTAAAACGGGTCTGTTTTTTAATGCGCGATACCCGTTATTGATTGTTGGCGATCGTTCAACTAAATGGTGGTTAATGATCAATAATGGCTAGCTCCGTTTACTGCATAGTCTTAAAAATAGATTGCTCACAGCTATGGCTTTCCAAATCATTGAGACGGAAACATTGATCCATCAGTTTGATTATTTGTTTTGTCAGTGACTCGTAATTAAAGCAGCAAAATGTAAACTCTTATGGAGTTTTTTTTTTTTTTTTTTAAATCAGTTCTGTAGTATTAGATAATAGTGGCTGTTTAAAAAAAAATATATATATATATATTAAATGTGTATATATATATATGTGTGTGTGTATTTGTATATGTATATGTATATATATGCAAATATAGCTGTATGCTCATCTGCATGTCTTAGGCAAGTCTGCAACCCCGCCTTTCCCCATTATCACCCAGCATACAGCACTTCCACTGCAGCAAGGGATTCTGGGAAATGACATGCAAATGAGCACACAGTGTCACTTTTTGCCTCAATAACCATTTTTAACATGGTTCCCTATAGGCTTAAGCTTGCTGCATGGTCACAGCTTTGAGCACAGCCAGGGTTAAGGTGCATATCCAGAAAACCACCCACAGACAGCTTTTTTTTTTTTTCCTCCCGAGAGGGTACACCCTCTCGCTCATCGGATCCCAGTCCACTTCAGTGGATAGGGAGCTTGCCTTTGGACTCTCCAACCAAAGTCAGACCCGCCCTCAGTGCACAGTTTCCCTGAAGGTTTCAGCCCGAAAGCCTAGGTCTCCAGGGACATTGATGCCTTCCTCCGTTCGGATTCAGGACATCCGTCTCTTCCTCCCTCTGGCCCGAGGCCCGAGGCCCGCAAGGGAGTTCGCATTGTCTCCCCTCTTTCGAGGGTTGTGCGGGTGCACCCCAGCCCCGAAGGACTGGTTGTTCGAATACCATCCCCCCTTAGCCCGAAGGCTCAGGGGTTCTGTGGTCCGGGGCCTGGTCACCACCTCTCAACGAGCTAGAGGGCCAAATGCTTGCCACAGACCTTTCCAACTGAAGCCCCAGATAGGATGGTACTGCATTTGGTCATAGCTGTGCAGGCCGAGAGGAGCATTCATATCGCCTTGATCTAAGCCAAAGGGCCAAGGCACCCACAGACAGCTGTTTCGACCTTGATGGGTCTCATCAGTGTGGGGTTGATTTTACTGGGAAAGCAACAGAGGCTATGGGATAGGCTAAACCATAATACTGAGTTAAGTTATGGTGAGTAAAAAAAGTGACAAAAACCCTCCATCAAGGTCGAAACAGCTGTCAGTGGGTGGTTTTCTGGATATGCACCTTAACCCTGGCTGTGCTCAAAGCTGTGACCATGCAGCAAGCTTAAGCCTATAGGGAACCATGTTAAAAATGGTTATTGAGGCAAAAAGTGACACTGTGTGCTCATTTGCATGTCATTTCCCAGAATCCCTTGCTGCAGTGGAAGTGCTGTATGCTGGGTGATAATGGGGAAAGGCGGGGTTGCAGACCTGCCTAAGACATGCAGATGAGCATACAGCTATATTTGCATATTTGCTTTCCTGTGGAGGGTTTTTGTCACTTTTTTTACTCACCATAACTTAACTCAGTATTATGGTTTTATATATATATATATATATATATATATATATATATATATATATATATATATAATATATATATATATATATATATATTGCTCATTTGCATGTCATTTCACAGAAACCCTTGCTGCAGGGGAAGCACTGTATGCTGGGGATAATGGTGAAAGGCAGGGTTGCAGACCTGCCTAAGACATGTGAATGTGCTCACAAGTGATCTTTTTATTTGCTATATGCAATACGGTGGAGGTTTCTTGTCACCTTTTTCACCCACCATAACTTAGTGTGTGTGTGTGTGTGTGTGTGTGTGTGTGTGTGTGTGTGTGTGTGTGTGTGTGTGTGTGTGTGTGTGTGTGTGTGTGTGTGTGTGTGTGTGTGTGTGTGTGTGTGTGTGTGTGTGTGTGTGTGTGTGTGTGTGTGTCAAAAAATAAATAGATGATACCGTTCTGTGGCTAACGAAATGCTGGGGACTTGTCTGTACTGCCCCGCACTGGGGACTGTACTGTACTGCCCCGCACTGGGGGCTGTACTGTACTGCCCCGCACTGGGGGCTGTACTGTACCGCACTGGGGGCTGTACTGTACTGCCCCGCACTGGGGGCTGTACTGTACTGCCCCGCACTGGGGACTGTACTGTACTGCCCCGCACTGGGGACTGTACTGTACTGCCCCGCACTGGGGACTGTACTGTACTGCCCCTCACTGGGGACTGTACTGTACTGCCCCGCACTGGGGACTGTACCGCACTGGGGACTGCATTGCACTGGGGACTGCACAGCACTGGGGACTGCACTGCACAGCACTGGGGACTGCACTGCACGGCACTGGGGACTGCACTGCACAGCACTGGGGACTGCACTGCACGGCACTGGGGACTGCACTGCACGGCACTGGGGACTGCACTGCACTAGGAACTGTACTGCACAGCACTGGGGACTGTACTGCACAGCACTGGGGACTGTACTGCACAGCACTGGGGACTGCACTGCACAGCACTGGGGACTGCACTGCACAGCACTGGGGACTGCACTGCACAGCACTGGGGACTGCACTGCACTGGGGACTGCACTGCACAGCACTGGGGACTGTACTGCACAGCACTGGGGACTGCACTGCACTGCACTGGGGACTGTACCGCGCAGCACTGGGGACTGTACCGCACAGCACTGGGGACTGTACTGCACAGCACTGGGGACTGCAGCCTCCACACTCCTCATGTCAGAGAGCGTCTGGACTCACTCATTTGTCTGTATGAGTAGTGCTACAATTCCAAAACTTGACCGGGTGCCAACATTTACAGACATTATTGGAAGACTAATGCCTGGAAATCAGCCAATCAGCTTTCAGAGCTGATGGTATTAGCATTGGTTTATAATGTACAACAAAGCGCACTACACAAGTGTTTACAATTGCCAGTCACCATGTATTTGCCTCTAATTTGGCCATCTTGATAACTGAGCAACAATGCCAATAAAGGCTGTATTCTGGTCTAGCAACCTCTAGTTACGATGTATGTAGAAAGCAAGTTGCGAATAATTATGGATGGGGATATTCTAAAACGGTCGTGGTTTGTACACATTTGTTTTGAGTATTCTGCACAAAGCCGCAATGCATTGCAGATATGTTGTTAACACTGAGCTGGGCTTACTTTGGGAAGTGAAAATAGAAGTGTTCTTGCCATTAAATGGGCAATTCAAGCGGCACTTTAAGAGAAAGAGAGAGAAAAAATCCTTTTTTTTTGTTTTAATATATGCAGCCTTTGATTACCCTTTATTGAAAACTAATTACCTTAGCTGACTATCGATTTCGTTCTCCCGTGATGGATCAGCAAAGATCCTGCTTCCCAGAGTCCAGTAAATGGCTGCCTTTCAATTTCAATCAATCCCTTCAGTTGGTGTAACTCAGCAGCTACTATGTATCCTGATATTGCTAAGGTAACATTATCTATTGTTACAGTTTGAAGCACAAGCTGCTGAGAATGTTGGCAACAAATTAGCACAAACAGGAAACTGTTACAAAGATCGTGCACTGCTTGGGAATTGAGCTTGAGTCCATGCTCCCTGCTTGCTCGCTGAGGCTCAGGGAAAGCGAGTGCTTTCCCTGGCCTTGCGGTTGCTTACTGCACGCGCCTTCAGCGGGCCATCAGGGGGCGGGCCGCGGGCGGGCGCGTCACTGGCCGGGGGCGGGCCAGTGACGTCACGGAGCTGGTTCGCCCTCATTGGGCGAACCGCTCACGTGACCGGCCTGTCGCGCCAGCAAGCGGGGGAATTTTAAATTCCCCTAAGACCTGCGCTTCCGCAAGCACGCGGAAGCGCAGGTGAGCCCCTACTAAAGCCGCTCTAATTGCAGCTGTAGGGGCTCAGTGCTGAGCGGGAGCGCGCGTCAACACGCTTCCGCCAGCAAGCAGTAAACATGGCCGAGGCCATAGAAATTAAACGATACTCATTATATTAAAACTCATTAAAAATTACTACTAATAAAAAATTTTATGAAGGATTCTATAATACTACAGTGTGTGTGTATGTATGTGTGTATATATGTATGTGTGTATATATGTATGTGTATATATGTATATGTATATGTATATATATATATATATATATATATGTATATGTATGTATGTATGTATATATATATATATATATATATATATATATATATATATATATATATATATATATATATATAGTGATCGACAAATCACCAAAAAATCTACTCGCCCAACAAAAAAATCTACTCGCCACCTAGTACCAAACGTGTGATGCCTGGGCCAATAGGAGCTCGCCACGATGATAAATCCACTCGCCCGGGGCGTGCAAATGTAAAGGTTTGTCGAACACTGTATATATGTGTATATATATATGTATATATATATATATATACAAATACAACTGTACGCTCATATATATATATATATATATATATATATATGTCACCGCGCACGCGGGTATGCGCGTGCACACACGTGATGCGCTTAGGTAAATAAAAATTTTATACTTTCCCGCTCGCTCAATATTCGGCATTGCCGCCCCCCCTCCACGCGCGAGCAGACACAGCACACCCACCACGCATGCTTTGAGCGCCAGCGGGGCTGCAGCCTTATGTGATACCTTTTTTATTGGACTAACAATTTATGTCATAGGACAAGCTTTCGAGAGTTCTCCTCTCTTCTTCAGGTCAAGCAATACTGATATACACAGGAATCTATGGCTAAAACAGTGTAGAGAAAAAAACCCAGATATGTATTGTAGATAAAAAGAAGGCACAGAAGCGCACCAAGGGTCAAGATAAATGTATTAAACATATAAAACAGTAGCAAGTAGTAACTTACATGTATAATAAAATTAGTCCAGTAGAAGACAGTGCACGGACATCTGGCACAAGTAGGTGGTGGACACAGGGGTGAACGCCGAGGCTCACGGATCAGTCCCGCGCACTGGGACCAACTGGCTCTGCAATACTCAGATGGTACTTCCGGGTTGCGTCCTCTCGCGATACCCGTAAGGAGTAGTCCACCGCAATCGCCGTGTCTCTACAGCTACAGCGCTACTCCCACTCGGCGGAGTTAGCCAGATAGAAACGGCTGTAAGCTGGACAACTAAGTGTCTAGGTGTCTGTGTTTGCACTGAGTAAACGCACCCAAGAACGGAAAACATTTGAACTCAGAATGATAAGACTCTTTGACACCAAAACCAAAGGACTTAATGCGGACATGGGTTTTCTCACACCCTATCAAAATTGTTTGTAATTATCCTGCTTGCCTCCATTCTTAACCACACATTCTCTCCCCCCCATCCCCACCCCTCCCCCCAACCCACAGCATCCCTCCCCACCTTTCCTTGTCACCTTCCCCTGGCTTCAAACACTTTTAACACCCTACCTTATCTACAGTACATATCTGTTTTTTTTCTCTCTACACTGTTTTAGCCATAGATTCCTGTGTATATCAGTATTGCTAGCCCTGAAGAAGAGAGAAGAACTCTCGAAAGCTTGTCCTATGACATAAATTGTTAGTCCAATAAAAAAGGTATCACCTAATACTGAAGAACTCAAATTTTCTGCTATATATATATATATATTATATATATATATATATGTGTATATGTGATATTCTATGGATTGCTCCTTTAAATGGGAAATGTTGACATTTGTTTGCAAGCGATCAGATGACACGCACATCTGTTTTTCATTTGTTGGCATTTCTGATTGTAACCAAAAGACCCTTTTTCATATTCTTGGCCGTCTACTCCCCCACATCTGGAGTTTATGAAGTCTGAGACCACATCACTAACGTTTTGCCGCTTGTGCTCTTTGATCTGAAAAAAAATCTTAGCTGGCACAAGTGCAGCCTCAGAATATCACTGCTATACTTCTGCACACTAGTGTTTTAAGGTTCCCTGAGCAGGAACCCGTAAAATATGCCCAATTCTTAGTCATTAGTTTGCAATCAGTTTGGTCTCTAATGGGGTGGTTGTACGTTGATTACTGATCTAGCAACAAAGGGCTATATAAATGATGTTCTAATCCGCTGCTTATTGCAAAATCGAGTAGTAAATTGTAATTTCCAGATCCAGTTTGCAGTTGAAAGTAGCTAATCGCTGCCACTGTCCGATGTTCTGTAATTAAACCTGTTCACGTGTCTAATAATACTAAGCATGTATACACCAGGGGTTCTCCAGTCCTCAAGAACCCCAACAGGTCAGGTTTTAAGGATATTCCTGCTTCAGCACAGATGGCTCAATCGGTGGCTCTCAAAGACTGAGACACCTATGCTGAAGCAGGGATATCCTGAAAACCTGTCCTGTTGGGGGGGGGGGGGGTCTTGAGGACTGGAGTGGAGAACCCTTGATTTATAATTATATACCCGTCCTGATATAACTGAAGGACCATTTTCATTAGACTGGAATCTGTTACTATTGATGATAAATAGTTTGTTTCTTTGTTTTTGCTTGGACCAGCTTAGTTTTATGTCTAATAACCGTATCCTTATTGCGTGTCGTAAAGATGTGGTTTTGAAATATGCCATATGTGATTATCATTAATCAGTTTATCTGCGCGCTGTTCTTGCAGGTGCCCAGACTTTTTACAAATATATTGTTGGTTGGTGACAGTGATAGATTATCTGTTAACTACAGCACATGGAGCTTTAGTTCTTAGAATTATTTTCAATGTATAAATTAAATTGTGTGGGAGTTGTTAGCTGTGTTGGGAAATCGGAAGTGGGCAAGAGAATTCTATTGGTCTTAGATTGTTAGTGGGGAATTATATACTATAGAACAATAATTATATGTGCTTATACATATTAAGCGAAGATATACAAATACATAATTGTGCGTACTTTTACATTTTACATTTTAAAGACTAATAGCAAAATAACTTCTGTATGATATCACGTGTCTGCATACAGACACATTTTCTGGGTTACTTTGTACTTGAGACCCTGTGAGATTCTTGTCTGACACAATGACATAGTGCCCCCATGAGTACGGTAATCAAATATTTTTAGGGTTATAGGTCCAACCTTATGCAGGACTGATGTTCCCACCATCAGAGCTTTTAAAAGTTGATCTTATCCCAGACTTTTGGAGACAGCAGTGTCCTTCGGTGCCAGCGAGGGAGTCCTTGAAGACATTGGTTTTGAAGTATCTCATCACTCTTAACGTAATGAATAGTCCATGCCTAAATCTTCACTACCGGGAGACTCCAGATCAGTTTGTCCATCAATTTTAGGGTGTGTATAATCTATCAGGTGTGCATGATGTGTAGAATATATATTCAATAAATACGATCTTACAAGGCTCTACAGAGCAGTGATAACCTATCTGTGCCCCATTCACTTTGGTTTGATCCAGTCCAATTATGATGTCTGTAGTGACTGAAGTTGAAAAGTGTTTGATCACTATGTTTATTTGGCTCTGTTACTAGTTTTCAAAGTGATGAGGATGTTGGTCACCTGCCAGCTCACAATGTTCATACTGTGCTTATCTGTAGCAAAGGTTTACCAAGGGAAATTGGTATCCCATGACAAACGAGTTTATTTGTGTGTGTGTGTGTGTGTTTGTGCGGATGTTTTTCTTTTTAAACTCCACTAGACTTAAAAGGTTTCTTGTTCCAGGGGCTTCCAGAGCACGCAGCGAGATACAGATTGCTATTGGTGGGGGGACGTGTGACCTCCAAGTGATTGGCACTGTATTGAAATGATAAATGCAGCTGCATACAAACTCACTCATGCAATTCCTTTTTGCTATTTACACTTTACGTAATGGAACTTTCAGTAGCAGCCGCCTCAAAAATGCACAAAAGATTCACCGTGACAATCTTCTGTTTTCACCTGGAACAAAGTGTTCTCCTAGCACTTATTTTTTTATATGCATCTTCTTCATGTTAAAACATTGCAGGCGTTCAATAAAATGAATATTTGATTTTGTTCTGTAGATTAAAGACCTTTTATGCCTGGTTTTATATTGGTGCATGTTCTGTAAATACAGAATTGGGTGAGATATAAAACAGCGGTTCAATGCATCTCTAGGCTTGTGGTGGTTGGTTAAGGGAGAAGTGACTGAGTGAGTAAAGACGTCTGACTCTGTAAAAACAACGTCACTGACTTTGAGGCAGGGGAACCTGGTTCAATTCCCTGCGCCAGCTCCTTGTGACCTTGGGAAAGCCTCCCTGTGCCTCAGTCACCGGAAACATAGATTGTAAGCTCACCTGGGCAGGAACTCTAACAATCCGATGTCCTGCGCACTATATTGTAATTGTGAAGCTCTTTGCGTCCCATTGGGAGAAAAGCACTTAATGAAATAAAGTTATTATTGGTTCAAGGCTTGAGATGTTAATAATTCCTTTTTCTTGTTTCGTTTTCAGGTCTATGCACCCTCCCCAAATTCAGATGACTTCAACAGAGAATCCCCAAGTTACCCATCTCCTAAACCACCCAGCAGTATGTTTGCTAGCACTTTCTTTCTTCAAGGTGTGTTGTAATGTTGAGGAGACTTATTTATAGGAGAGAGGACCAGTATCGTACCCGTGCGAGCATCCTTCCTGTTTACCCGAGTCTCTATCGTATACAATGAACTATCTTTTCAATTCACAAATAAATGAAAGTGATCCAAGTCTCTATGAACTTGAATTATTGACTGCAATTTAGTAAGATTACCCAGCAGGGGCCAGATTGATGACGTTCCACGGTCTTTGATTCTTGTAGGAGCTTTGGGGGTGAAAAATCATACAGAGATTGTTTTCAAATTAGGTACTGTGCCCATCAGAGGGGCTTTTCCTTCATTTCTCCTGGTTTCCTTCCATAAAACTTGTAGAAATAGTTCAATATATAACGTAATGTTCCCAAATTTGTAGTTTACTGTAAAAAAAATAATAATGTAGCTGCTTTGGTTGGGGGTTTCTCACGTTTTGGGTCAACTATTTTACATTTAAGAACTTATATACCTAAAAATACAACGAGAATGTGTAACACTATTTAGCAGTGATAGTCAATGCTTTCTCTTTGAAGTTTAAAATTCTTGTTTATTTGCTACTGTTTAAAAACAAGAAGACTGGAAGATATCATGCCAGGGCTAAAATCTAATGTAAGGGGATTGCCATGACTTTTACAGCATATTTCACAAAACTTGCTGAATTTCACAATTAAATATTAGTCGTTTTTGTAAGTTCTGGTAATACTGTCTTTCTATTGGCTTAGAGCATGGGCGCTCAACTCCACTCCAGTCCTTAAGACCCCCCCAGGCAGGTTTTACGAATATCTCCGCTTCAGTACAGGTGGCTTTCACTTTCCGGTGTTCTTTTGATTTTACACCTAATTATATTTTTAACAAAAATAGAACATTAGCCTAAATGTTGGGAATCCGAAACATTTGAACATTAGCGCTTTGTTTAAAGTGCATATTGCTTATCCAAGCATTTCTTGGTACATTTTCTCTCTCTAATCAAATGTATTCGAAGTCACACCTTACTGTGCGTCAAATTACAGAATGGGGATATTTCTTTTTGCGGGGCTATGACAATAATGTATTTCAGATACTGCACTTAAATTTCAGTTAATAGAAAATGTTAGACTGATCAAGAAGTTTTTTTTTTTAAATGAGCAATTATGATTTATATACTCCATGTAAAAATGACAATTTGACTCTTAGATGGGGCTCATAACTCATCAGAGCATTGGAATTCCGCCAATGGAATCAGCCAGCCTGGTTATGGTGGAATGCTGGGCAGCTCGTCTTCGCACATGTCACAGTCTAGTAGCTATGGCAGCATGCACGACCGATTGGTAAGAACGAATGAATGAAAGCTTCTATATCATCCCGTATATTTCGTTGGCTCGTAATGTTATGTGACTCGTTGTGGGATGTGTGAACGTAAGTGTCACCTGCTCCATTTTTGTATTCTCACTGAACTAGGGGTGAGGGGATAAACCTGATCCGGTCACGCATGTAATGTGTACAAAAAAAGTGTTCGCTTTCCTTCTTTTGAACTACACTTTTATATTTCCATGTCTTTGTAGTTAGTGCGGGTTTCTAGCGTTTAGTGTTTGGGACACCTGGTAATCGCAGGGTTTTGGTTCTTTCTTCCTGCTGGATGGTCTTAAAACAAGCAAGTGGTGCAGTGAAAATACTGAAGCTAATGAAATCCTGTGCAGAGCAAATGTTACCTACGTCGCTTATACCCAAGTAAAGTGCAGTAATAAGAGTCCTAATCAGGACTAGGTGTGTACAAATATACCAAGTGCTGGCTAAAATGATTCGTGAAAGACCAGTATATCTATCACCTGGTCACATAAAAATTACTTAATTAACTATACATATAAAAAAAACACAATGTGAATTAGGGGTGACAATAGTGTCATACCCAAAATATAAAAAAAGTGCAGTGATAAAAATCCAATGTTACTGATGTTGAAAAAACGTTGTTTGCCGCTCAGAACCCTCAATGGATTGCTTCCTCAATCCTTTAGGCTGCGTCCACGCTGCTGCTGAGCACGTTTGGCGCGTTTACTTCAGTGAATGCGCATTTGCGTGGCCACGTGGCGCGTGCGCTCGTTCACAGGCACATATGCTCTCCCAAGCTCGGCGCTTGGGGAGACAAAGAAAATTGATTTTGAAGCGCGCTCAGCAGCAGTCAATGCACACAGCCACACACACACACAGAAATAGCCCCAATCCACGCCCGCTGCTTGCGCTTGCAAAATTATGCAGGACAGCCTGCGCTCATGCTTGGAGAGTTGGTGATGTCACCACTCTCAAGCATGAGCACGCTCAGCGGCAGTGGGGACGCAGCCTAAGTTGTAGATTTCCAGGTCGTGGGGAGCGCAGATACAGTAACCAAAAAGCTAAAACAACACACAATAGGGCAATATATCTGAAATCCGCCATTAGAATGTGAATACATCAGACGGGGATATACTCACATATTCCCCATTCTATTAAGCAGTCCCAAATCCTTGGCAATAAGCTGATCTCTGTGAGTCTTTAAAAGGGAGACCCTTTGCACACACACATTCTAATGGCGAATTTCAGACACATTGCACTATTGTGTGTTGTTATATCTTTTTGGTTACTATATCTGTGCTCCCCTCCACACCCGACCTGGAAATCTAGAATGAAATCATGTACCATCAATAACAAATTGTGATAACCAGTCCTCCAATAATTGCATCCAATCGTATTAGTGGTAATTCATTGGGAAGTAATATGTTTGATATATTTCTCTTTAGAACTACCCGCCGCATCCAGTGTCGCCAACAGATATAAGTGCCAGTCTTCCTCCGATGTCCAGCTTCCATAGAGGCGCCACCACCAGTTCCTCCTCCTATGTGGCGGCTTCTCACACTCCTCCCATCAACGGGTCAGACCATCTCCTGGGTGAGTTTTACTTCTGGTTAATAAGATCCTTTATTAAGAAACTATTCAATACATTTCATCATTCTGCTATATCAGCAATAAGTGATCGCTCTATTTTTTGTTTGAGCTTTAACCCTAGAACGGCATTGCTTTGGGTGTGAATGAGTTAATATTCTTTCAGCGATGTCTGAATTGTCTCGATAAAAGCAAAGCACCTAGGCCAGTGGCGGCCAACTCCAGTCCTCAAGGGCCCTCACCAGGTTATGTTTTAAGGATATCCCTGCTTCAGCACAGGTGACTCAATCAGTGCCTCGGTCATTGACAACGCCACTGACTGAGCCACCTGTGCTGACGCAGGGATATCCTTAAAACCTGACCTGTTGAGGACTGGAGTTGGCCACTCCTGATCTAGGTCAATCAAATATTTTCTCCCTACTTCTAATAAGTGTTTGCAAAGGATAGCTTTAATGTTGAGATTCCAGTCAATTATGACTGCAGCTGAATATCCAGTATTTTACTGCAGATTAGGCTTGTACATTTTAGTCTTTTTTTTAAATCTTTTTTTAAAATTATTATTATTTACCAATTTTGGCTACATTTATATAGGTACGGGAAGCAGAGGTAATACTGCTGGCAGCTCACAGACTGGGGATGCACTTGGAAAAGCCCTGGCTTCTGTAAGTATATATGAGCTTTATTTTAAAGTGGAAATAGGTCTGAGTTTGCGTTGGTGAATGGCATTAGAGCTCGTACATGTACATACCAGTAGCAAACTTTTTTCCTATGGCATTTTTTTGCATAAGAATGCAGGCTTCCAGTACTATCTGTGTAATGCTGGTGCGTTCGCTCAGTGAATGAAACGATGCATGAACCCTTAAAGGAAACAGCTGTCTGTCCTGGGCAGTATCCGTTTTCAGTTTGAAGGCGATTTGGGAGTTAAAAAGGGTGATGTTCATTCATAAGATTTATTATAGTCCATTACATTAATAATGTAAATATACAATAAATTGTACCAAGTAATTATAAATGAAATATTGAATCTCAAAATAGGTTTGCAGAATGTCCATTAGTGGACCATCATGAGTTTGTCATGGATGTAATTATGGTGGAAACTCTTTCTAAACTTGAAAATTACTGTCACATAAGGGGACTGTGCTAAATTAAACGTGTCCTTTCTGTGGAACTTCTTTATACCATTCCCTGTGATCTAGCGAGCAGTACCTCTCCTCCGAGAAGCAGCAACCCCCCCATAGAAGTCAGAGTTTAATTCGGCATTTTTAAGCCCCCTTTTTCTTTTGTAACCAGGTTGGGAACCAGTGGGTCTGAGGCTCTGAACCCCGCTATTTTCATTTTCAGGGGACCCTCGGGTTACCGAAATACTCACCGGCAAAAGTAGCGCTGTCCAGTCCCCTCAAGGGAAACAAAATGGCGGTGTTCTTCTCCCGCGTGATGCTGGCCAATAGAAAGCCGTAACAGGTGGCCAACGTAACGCGAGGGATTTAATAAACGGGACGTACCAGTGGTGCCTTTAACATCGTGTCTGTATCCTAAGGAACTGGAGGGCTCTGGAGCTGATAGTCAGAATGACAGAGTCACTGATTGAGCCACCTGTGCTGAAGCAGGGAAATCCCTAACACCTGACCAGTTTTTTGACCCTTGAGGGCTTGAGTACCCCTGCACTATATAAAGCACTTGAGATTATACTGGTCTAGAAAGCTGTTTATCCTGCGGTCTAATGCTGTGTGCATACAGTATCACTTGGCTGTGTGGCTTGTTCATCATTTCCAGTGTTTGAAACTTTCATGTGGCATATTTCCTGTCTAGAAAAGGAAGGGCTTATTTTTCAAATCATGCACTTAAATCGTGAAAAATAACGCAACAGCCCGCTTCCCCTTTTTATGTAACCAAATATATATATTGAATTTATTTTTGATTTGCTTGAAAGCATTGGTGATAAATAAGTCTTCTATGCGTATGCATTTTTCTCTGTGTGTAAACGAGATGGCTGTTTAGAAACAACTCCTAATTCTGTACAATAAAGCCAAGGCATAGATGTTTAATCTATGTGCGGGGTGGGCTTTGGTTGTTATGGTGATTTAGTTCTGTCATCCTAGTTGTTGCTTGGCAGGACTCAGCCAGGTCATTCCATAAATCATGGCTGTCGTATCCAATGTAGACGCGTTCCATCTGCTCTATCAATGCATGCCATAGTCTGCACACTTGAGATCCTTTGCTTCACTTCATCTCCAGCTCCCGCCCAGTTGTTTCAGTGAAATTGACTGCACCGTTGTGGAGACTAAATGTTAATAAAAATCATTTGGCAGGAAAGATGCGCTGATTCGTCATTCTGCATCATGGTACCATATATGAAGGAGGGCGTCTTATTTTCTTTTTAACAGTATCATAGCTGCGAAAATAGAAATACTTCAAACTGCTTGCAACAGAGCTTGTACAAAATAATGTTTATTTTGTACCCGTTGTTTAACAAGAATTCCCACAAAGGCCTTTCATGTGTAAAAGATCAGAAGATGCAGCATTTGTTCTTCAGTGTAGGTATTAAAGAGCGTAGAGAATACTATGTGATTAAACATGTAAGGCCCAGATAATACATTTGCAAAAGGTTCTTTTATTTTTGGTTTAAGCCTGGATAATTGTGGTCTTAATCTCAGGGTAGCCAAGAAAGAGAATTGTACATGAAAGTATTTACACAAACTTCCCCAAAGCCGTGTGGATTATGCATTAGTTTGGATAATGAACTAGTGTAGATGGAAAGGAAAGAAAATCTGGGCTATTTCTGCCATTTCTAATGTGTTTCCCTGAACGATTGCCAAATAATAACCCTTTAAGATCGTGCCCACGGAGGGTTATATGAAGGAAGGAACATCTGGTTTATTTCATTGCCTCATGCCAAATCAAAACAGTCGGGCTTTAATTTAGAGTAGATCAAATAGGAGCGCCATTTAACTTTGTTGATTATATCAAACATCTTTACGATAACTTATGTTTTTAAACTGCGAGAAATGCTTTTGTGTTGTCTGGGTAGTGTGGCCAGTGGCGACTAGTACAAAAGAAATGAAAATGTATGGAAGTTGACTTTAAAAAGCAATTCACAAATTAAGTTTTTGTTGGGTTGAGACTCCATAACATTAGCATGACAAAGCTCAGCTGAAATGTACACTGCAGTGTTTCAAAAATTGGGCTAACAGCTTCATGGTCTGGCTCTGTGGGCTTCCCATTGTGTCGCTTTTGTCTCGGTCCCTTTTCATTAGATTTGGGCATATTGGCACCCCACTGACAGGAGCGGACCATGACTGATAGGAGGAGCAGTCTTGTTTGTTGCTGGAAAATGAGTCATGTTACCATTTAGGCCCTAGCAGAAGGTATCCGAATTATTCATATTGGTCACTTACTGCTGCGGAGAGACCGTGGCCTGAATGCAGAATGAGTTGTTGTGTTGTTGCCGGCGGTTTTTGGAGATTTGTATTTGCACATGTGTTATGGTTTACATAGATGAGAACATGTTGTAGGTTTTAACATGTGTGTGGGACATGCGAGGCCAGTCCTATCAGTATTTCAACGATCAATAAAAGGAAGAGGTGTTCACACGTTCAGTTGGTTTTGTAATATGTGGAAAAAATATAGTTTTAGGCGCAATCCAAGCAATATCCTATGTGTTTTTTTTTTCATTTATTTTTTTAATCGGCTCTGGAGTATTAGATACTTACAGCATTTAAACATTAATAAATTCTTAATACCATTTTTAATGCGTTTTAATATACTGGTCATCCTTTGATTTCTATAGCAGGCTTTAGCCAACCTCCCCAGCAGTGCAAGATCTTTGTAACACTTTCCTGTTTGTGATCATTTGTTGCCAATATTTCCAGCAGTTTGAGTTGCAAACTCTAACAATAGGCAATTTTACCATAGTAATATAATAATACATTGTAGCTGCTGAGTTACACTGACTGAAGGATTGATTTGAAACTGAAAGACAGCCATTTAGTGAACCCTGGCAAGCAGGATTTTGCTGATCGATAACGGGAGAACCAATCGATCGGCAGCTTAGGTAATTAGTTTTCAATAAAGGTAATCAAAGGCTGTGTGTGTGTGTGTAGACATATATATATATATATATATATATACAGTGCTTGACAAATCACCCAAAAATCTACTCGCCGAACCAAAAAATCTACTCGCCACCTAGTCCCGCCCCAACCCCGCCTCTAGTCCCACCCCCAACCCCGCCTCTAATCCCGCCCCCAGACCCGCATTTAAAAAAACCATAAATGAAATAAATTGAATAAATTCCTAGTAAGAACATTCGTTTTTGACATAAGTTTATTTATTGTATTACATTATACTACAATTAGTCCTTGTGTGTGTGTGTATAAATGTCGAATCTAGAAAAAAAAGCCAGATGTGAAGGACTAGTTTCCTGCACCCCTTAACTAGTGCCTGGATGCCCCCGCTTTACAATATTTAAAGCAGCAATCCCGCCTGGGATCTTACCTGATCCGCAGACCCTCAATGTCCAGGTACCTCATTCCCGCAATGTTATACATTGGAGGGGAGGTGTTCCCTACCTGTCTTCTGGGTTACGGGAATTCCGATGTCTTCTGTGTGAAGCTCGAGAGTTAGATCTGGAAGACAGCCGTATAGGTTATTTCGGTGTTGTATAGGGCAGTTCAGATATACAGGGTAAATAAAATATCCAGATTGTGAGAGAGGGTGAGACAGAGAGAGGGTGAGACAGAGAGAGGGTGAGACAGAGAGAGGGTGAGACAGAGAGAGGGTGAGAGAGACGGAGAGAGAGACGGAGAGAGAGGGTGAGAGAGACGGAGAGAGAGGGTGAGAGAGACGGAGAGAGAGGGTGTGAGAGTGAGAGAGAGTGTGAGAGTGAGAGAGAGTGTGAGACGGAGAGAGAGTGTGAGACGGAGAGTGTGTGTGAGACGGAGAGAGTGTGTGAGACGGAGAGTGTGTGTGAGACGGAGAGAGTGTGAGAGACGGAGAGAGTGTGAGAGACGGAGAGAGTGTGAGAGACGGAGAGAGGGTGAGAGACGGAGAGAGGGTGAGAGACGGAGAGAGGGTGAGAGACGGAGAGAGGGTGAGAGACGGAGAGAGGGTGAGAGACGGAGAGAGGGTGAGAGACGGAGAGAGGGTGAGAGACGGAGAGAGGGTGAGAGACGGAGAGAGGGTGAGAGACGGAGAGAGGGTGAGAGACGGAGAGAGGGTGAGAGACGGAGAGAGGGTGAGAGACGGAGAGAGGGTGAGAGACGGAGAGAGGGTGAGAGACGGAGAGAGGGTGAGAGACGGAGAGAGGGTGAGAGACGGAGAGAGGGTGAGAGACGGAGAGAGGGTGAGAGACGGAGAGAGGGTGAGAGACAGAGAGAGGGTGACTGTGGGGGGATGGGTTGACTGGGTGGGGTGATTGGGGGTGTGGGGTGACTCGGTGGGGTGATTGGGGGGGTGGGGTGACTGACTGGTTGATTGGGTGGGGTGACGGGGTGACTTGGCAACTGGGCAGGTGGTGGGATGACTGACATTTTACTGACTGGGTGGGGGGGTATTACTGACTGGGTGGGTGAGGGGGGGTATGACTGACTGGGTGGGGGGGGGGGTATGACTGACTGGGTGGGGGGGGTATGACTGACTGGGTGGGGGGGGTATGACTGACTGGGTGTGGGGGGGTATTACTGACTTTATGACTGACTGGGTGGGAGGGTGACTTACTGACTGAGTGGATGGGTGACTGAGTGGGTGACTGAGTTAGGTGACTGACTGGGTGGGTGACTGACTGGGTGGGTGGTGGGTGACTGACTGGGTGAGTGGGTAGGTGACTGACTGGGTGGGTGGTGGGTAGGTGACTGACTGGGTGGGTGGAGGGTGGGTGACTGACTGGGTGGGTGAATGGGTGGGTGGTTAGGTGACTGACTGACTGGGTGGGTGGGTAGGTGACTGACTGACTTTGGTAGGTGACTGACTGGGTGGGTAGGTGACTGACTGACTGGGTGGGAGGGATGACTGGGTGGGTGGATAGGTGACTGACTGACTGGGTGGGTGGGTAGGTGACTAACTGACTGGGTGGGTGGGTAGGTGACTGACTTTGGTAGGTGACTGACTGGGTGGGTAGGTGACTGACTGACTGGGTGGGTGACTGACTGGGTAGGTAGGTGACTGACTGGGTGGGCGACTGACTGCCTGGGAGCATTTAGCCCCCCCCCCCAGCCTGTCTCTCTCTTCTCCCCCCCCCCCAGTCTCTCTCTCAGTCCTCTCCCCACTCCAGCCTGTCTCTCTCTCTCTGCTCTCTCCCCAGTCCAGCCTGTCTCCCCCTTGCATCTCTATTCACCCCCCCCCTCCTCCCCCAACTCCGTTCACCCCCCAACTCCGTTCACCCCCCCCTTACCTCCGTTCACCCCCCCCCCTTACCTCCGTTCACCCCCCCCCCCTTACCTCCATTCACCCCCCCCCTTACCTTCGTTCACTCCACCCTTGCATCACCGTTCACCTCTCCTGCACATCGCCCGCCCCGCGCGGCCTAAACGGGAGGCCGCAGCAAGAGCGGAGCGAGGCGCCTGCTGCAGGGGGGAATAGATCTGGGACCCGGCAGCCCGACATGGCGCTGGTGGCACCGGGTTCGGTCCACCGCAGCCTCCCGGTCCGGCAGAGGGTGGTGTGCGTCCCCTCCCCCCCGGTACCTGCTCGGGCCCGGCCCCGGCCCACTCCAGCCTCCCGGTCCGGCAGAGGTTGGTGTGCGTCCCCTCCCCCCCGGTACCTGCTCGGGCCCGGCCCCGGCCCACTGCAGCCTCCCGGTCCGGCAGAGGGTGGTGTGCGTCCTCTCCCCCCCCCGGTACCTGCTCGGGCCCGGCCCACTGCAGCCTCCCGGAATAGCCGCCGCAGCTCTGCAGGGGATGGTGTAAGTGTGCGTCCCCCCTTCCCCCGGTACCTGATCGGGCCCGGCACACCGCAGCCTCCCGTGATATAGCAGCCCCAGCTCTCACACACACCACACACACCACACACACCACACACACCACACACACCACACACACACTACAAGAAACGGAGCCGGGAGTCCCACTCACCAGAGGTATGTGGGTATCTGGGCCTGCGGGCGACATCGAGGTCTGCGGGTGACATCTGGGGGCATTGGGGGGAAATTTAGTATGTGGGGACATCCGCATGGGAAACGTGGCCGGACGGGGACGCGCTGGATCCAGCAGTCAACTTTGCTTGCGCGCGCGCGCGCTGGGGACGGAAGTGAGAGCCCCTGGCAGCAAGCGGGGATCATGGGCAGGGGAGGGGGGAGAGAGAGGCTGACCCAGAGCTGCCAGCCGGTCCTCTTCCCCACGTCAGACCAATCAGGGAGAGGAATTTTTTATTTATTTATTTATTTAAAAAAAAAAAAAAATTTGAAAATTTTGGCGCGAGCAGGGGAATTAATAGAGCCGCAGCACGGATCGCCAGCGGCCTAAATCCACTCGCAACGGGCGAGTTGTTATCATTATTTGTCGAGCACTGTATATATATATATATATATATATATATTTGTGAAAGCGTCTTATGTGTCTATGTCTGCATGTGTCTCCCTGTGTCCCTCACTGTGTCCCTAGCGGCAATCCCATTGGACCTTGGGCCAGGCCAATGAGATTGCTCCCTTGGCCCGCCCCCGCACACCTCTCATTGGCCTGAGGCGGGCACACACACACACACCTCCCCACCCCCCCATCACGTGCGCCGCCCTGCACCGGCTCCCGGACAGAGGGGAAGCGCGGCCCTCCTGCCCCTGCCGCCAACTGCAGGCTCCTCCCCCCTCGCTCTCAACTGGCTCCCGGAAACACGGAGGGTAAGCGCGGCGCGGCCCTCCTACCCCAGCCACCGGCGCTACCTTAACTCCCCGGCGCTACCTTACCTCCCCGCCACTCCCTTACCTCCCCGCCGCTCCCTTACCTCCCCGGCGCTACCTTAACTCCACGGCGCTACCTTAACTCCCTGGCACTCCCTTAACTCCACGGCCGCTGGGGGGGCCAAGCAGCCTCCTCGGATGTGTGTGTGTGTGTGTGTGTGTGTGTGTGTGTGTGTGTGTGTGTGTGGACATTTTACTCCTGACAACCATTTGTGCCTAACTTTCACCCCTACCCCTGCCCTTCCCCACCCCCCTTACCCCTGCCCTTCCCCACCCCCCTTACCCCCCTTACCCCTGCCCTTCCCCACCCCCCTTACCCCCCTTACCCCTGCCCTTCCCCACCCCCCTTACCCCTGCCCTTCCCCACCCCCCTTACCCCTGCAATTCCCCACCCCCCTTACCCCTGCCCTTCCCCACCCCCCTTACCCCTGCCCTTCCCCACCCCCCTTACCCCTGCCCTTCCCCACCCCCCTTACCCCTGCCCTTCCCCACCCCCCTTACCCCTGCCCTTCCCCACCCCCCTTACCCCTACCCCTGCCCTTCACACCCCCTGCCCTTCACCCCCCCTGTCCTTCACCCCCCCTGTCCTTCACCCCCCCTGCCCTTCACCCCCCCTGCCCTACACCCCCCCCCCTGCCCTTCAACCCCCCTGCCCTTCAACCCCCCTGCCCTTCAACCCCCCCTGCCCTTCACCCTGCCCTTCACCCTGCCCTTCACCCCCCCCTGCCCCTGCCCTTCACCCCCCCCTGCCCCTGCCCTTCACCCCCCCTGCCCCTGCCCTTCATCCCCCCTGCCCCAGCCCTTCATCCCCCCTGCCCCAGCCCTTCATCCCCCCTACCCCAGCCCTTCATCCCCCCTACCCCTGCCCTTCATCCCCCCTACCCCTGCCCTTCACCCCCCCTACCCCTGCCCTTCACCCCCTACCCCTGCCCTTCACCCCCCTACCCCTGCCCTTTACCCCCCTACCCCTGCCCTTCATCCCCCCTACCCCTGCCCTTCACCCCCCTACCCCTGCCCTTCACCCCCCCTACCCCTGCCCTTCACCCCCCCCTACCCCTGCCCTTCACCCCCCCCTGCCCCTGCCCTTCACCCCCCCTGCCCTTGCCCTTCACCCCCCCTGCCCCTGCCCTTCACCCCCCCTGCCCCTGCCCTTCACCCCCCCTGCCCCTGCCCTTCATCCCCCCTACCCCTGCCCTTCACCCCCCCTACCCCTGCCCTTCACCCCCCTACCCCTGCCCTTCACCCCCCACCCCTACCCCTGCCCTTCACCCCCCACCCCTACCCCTGCCCTTCACCCCCTACCCCTGCCCTTCACCCCCCACCCCTACCCCTGCCCTTCACCCCCCACCCCTAACCCTGCCCTTCACCCCCCACCGCTAACCCTGCCCTTCACCCCCCACCCCTAACCCTGCCCTTCACCCTTCACCCCCCACCCCTACCCCTGCCCTTCACCCCCCACGCCTACCCCTGCCCTTCACACCCCACCCCTACCCCTGCCCTTCACACCCCACCCCTACCCCTGCCCTTCACACCCCTACCCCTGCCCCTGCCCTTCACACCCCTACCCCTTCCCCTGCCCTTCACACCCCTACCCCTGCCCCTGCCCTTCACACCCCTACCCCTGCCCTTCACCCCTCACCCCTACCCCTGCCCTTCACACCCCTACCCCTGCCCTTCACACCCCTACCCCTGCCCTTCACCCCACCACTACCCCTGCCCTTCACCCCCTACCCCTGCCCTTCACCCCCTGCCCTTCACCCTTCACCCCTACCCCTGCCCTTCACCCCCCACCCCTGCCCTTCACCCCCCACCCCTACCCCTGCCCTTCACCCCCCACCCCTACCCCTGCCCTTCATCCCCCCTACCCCTGCCCTTCACCCCCCCCGCCTGCCCTTCACCCCCCCCGCCTGCCCTTCACCCCCCCACACACTGACACACACACTGACTGACGCACGCACACACACACACTGACTGACTGCCACACGCACGCACACACTGACATGCACACAAACACTGACTGCCGCACACACACACTGACTGAGGCGCGCACGCACGCACGCACACACTGACTGAGGCACACACGCACACACTGACTGTGTGTGCGTGCGTCAGTCTGTGTGTTTGTGTTTCTGCGTCACACTCTGACGCACGCACACACACAGTGACTGACTGATGCACACACAATGACTGACGCACACACACTGCATGAAGCTGTAAAGGGGGACAAACAGAGCTGAAAAGGAGGGAGTAGGGGGGGGACTGGATTGATGTGAATGGGGGACAAACAGAGAGAGGAGAGAGAGGGGAGCGGGAACATTACATCCCGGGCAACGCCGGGTCTCTCAGCTAGTATATATATATATCAGTACCATGTTAGCCGAGCTTTAATAATCAAAAATGAATAGACGATACCGTTCGGTGGCTACCAAAATGCTTTTAATTGTGTGAGCTTTCGAGATTCTCTGATCTCTTCTTCTGGCGGTGTTACAATGAAGCCAAAAAAGGGTTTTTACTTTAAAACAGTGCATACTGGAATGTGATCTGTGATTGAAGCTTATCCCTCCCCCTGTGCAGTATGCGTTTTATGACTTGAGGTGTTAAATGGTGTGTGTGTGTGTGTGTATATAATTGTAAATATCATTGTAACATTGCCGGAAGAAGAGATCAGTGTATCTCGAAAACTTGCACAAATAAAAGCATTTCGTTAGCCACAGAACGATATATACAGCTAAACCCCGTTATAACGCGGGTCTCGGGGTCCACCCCGAGACCACCGCGTTACTAACGGGGTCGCGAGAAAAAAAAATGGCCGCCGCGCTTTAGCGCATATTCATCCCGCGGGACAGGAGATGGGAGCGGGCATGTTCCTCCGCTCCCCGCTTCCCCCTGTCACCGCGGGACAGGCCGCGGGGCAGGAGATGGGAGCGGGGATGTCTCTCCTGTCCCCGCTTCCCCCTGTCACCTCGGGACAGGCCGCGGGGCAGGAGATGGGAGCGGGCATGTCCCTCCGCTCCCCGCTTCCCCCTGTCACCGCGGGACAGGCCGCGGGGCAGGAGATGGGAGCGGGGATGTCTCTCCTGTCCCCGCTTCCCCCTGTCACCTCGGGACAGGCCGCGGGGCAGGAGATGGGAGCGGGGATGTCTCTCCTGTCCCCGCTTCCCCCTGTCACCTCGGGACAGGCCGCGGGGCAGGAGATGGGAGCGGGGATGTCCCTCCTGTCCCCGCTTCCCCCTGTCACCTCGGGACAGGCCGCGGGGCAGGAGATGGGAGCGGGGATGTCTCTCCTGTCCCCGCTTCCCCCTGTCACCTCGGGACAGGCCGCGGGGCAGGAGATGGGAGCGGGGATGTCCCTCCTGTCCCCGCTTCCCCCTGTCACCTCGGGACAGGCCGCGGGGCAGGAGATGGGAGCGGGGATGTCTCTCCTGTCCCCGCTTCCCCCTGTCACCTCGGGACAGGCCGCGGGGCAGGAGATGGGAGCGGGGATGTCCCTCCTGTCCCCGCTTCCCCCTGTCACCTCGGGACAGGCCGCGGGGCAGGAGATGGGAGCGGGGATGTCTCTCCTGTCCCCGCTTCCCCCTGTCACCTCGGGACAGGCCGCGGGGCAGGAGATGGGAGTGGGGATGTCCCCTCAGGTCGCCGCTTACCTCAGAACCATGCTGCCTGCATGGAGGTTGTAGCGGGGGGTTTCTTCTCCCCACCGCTGTCCCCGGTGCTCCCGCTGCCTGCGCGGGAGGAGGGGGGGGAGCGGGTGGTGGTGCTGGTCGCGGCCCGTCTGTGTAGAGTGAGAGAGTGTGTGTGTATGTATATATGGGAGAGAAAGTGTGTGTGTGTATATGGGTGTGTGAGTGTGGGTAAGTGTCTGAGTGTGTGTGTAAGTGTGTGTGAGTGTGTGTGAGTGTCTGTGAGTGTGTAAGTGTGTGTGAGTGTGTGTGAGTGTGTGTGAGTGTGTGTGAGTGTCTGTGAGTGTCTGTGAGTGTCTGTGAGTGTCTAAGTGTGTGTGAGTGTGTGTGAGTGTCTGTGAGTGTGTAAGTGTGTGTGAGTGTGTGTGAGTGTGTGTCTGTGAGTGTCTAAGTGTGTGTAAGTGTGTGTAAGTGTGTGTGAGTGTGTGTGAGTGTCTAAGTGTGTGTAAGTGTGTGTGTGTGTGTGTGTGTGTGTGTGTGTGTGTGTGAGTGTGTGTGAGTGTCTGTAAGTGTGCGTAAGTGTGCGTGAGTGTGTGTCTGTGAGTGTCTAAGTGTGTGTAAGTGTGTGTAAGTGTGTGTGAGTGTGTGTGAGTGTCTAAGTGTGTGTAAGTGTGTGTGTGTGTGTGTGTGTGAGTGTGTGTGAGTGTCTGTAAGTGTGCGTAAGTGTGCGTGAGTGTGCGTAAGTGTGTGTGAGTGTGCGTGAGTGTGGTCAGTGTGTGTGCAGTGTGTCAGTGTGAGCAATGAGCAGTGTGTGTGCAGTGTGCAGTGTGTGTGCAGTGTGGCAGTGAGCAATGAGCAGTGTGTGTGCAGTGAGTGTGTGCAGTGTGTCAGTGTGAGCAATGAGCAGTGTGTGTGCAGTGTGCAGTGTGTGTGCAGTGTGGCAGTGTGAGCAATGAGCAGTGTGTGTGCAGTGAGTGTGTGCAGTGTGCAGTGTGTGTGCAGTGTGGCAGTGAGCAATGAGCAGTGTGTGTGCAGTGAGTGTGTGCAGTGTGTCAGTGTGAGCAATGAGCAGTGTGTGTGCAGTGTGCAGTGTGTGTGCAGTGTGGCAGTGTGAGCAATGAGCAGTGTGTGTGCAGTGAGTGTGTGCAGTGTGCAAAAAAAAAAATGTAAAAAAATTTTTTTTTAAAAAATTTTTTTTTTTTTTTTTTTTTTTTTTTTTAAAAAAAAACGGGAGCCACGGGAAAACCGCGTTATAACCGAATCGCGGTATAACGAGGCGCGTTATAACGGGGTTTAGCTGTATATATATATATTTTTTTTTTTAAACGTTGTATGTTGGTGTCCCTATGGGCAATCTGATTGGTCCGTCTGTCTGTCACTCAGCCTCCGGCCAATCAGATTGCTCCGTCAGCCCCCACGCCTCTCATTGGTCACACTCACCGCCGCTGACAGTTACCCACGGCCATCGGCGCCACCGCCTCACCTCTCCCCACACCCCCCCTCACACCAAACCCCAACATCCCTGGAGCCGCCAGCACCGCTACCCACGGGTATCGGCGCACGCTCCTCGTTGCCACCACCTCACCTCTCCCCACAGCCCCCCCACAAAGAAAACCCCAGCCTCCCCGGCGCCGCCAGCACCGCTACCCACGAGCAGCGGCGCACGCTCACGCCGACTTCTGCCGAGTCGCTGACGCCGCCTCTCACACGCCGCCGCCTGCCCTCTCGGCTCTTCACCTCGGGCCCCGTATTACCGCAGGGAGCACCGGAGGGCGCAAGCAGGTAACCCCCCCCCCCAATAAGCAGCTCCGCATGGGGGGTGACGGGGGAAGAGTAAGAGCACACACACAGATCTTCCCCAAACCACTCCCCCTGGCCTGCCCGGGAAACAGTCGAGAGAGAGGGGAGGGGGAGAGGGGGGGTTGCGCACCACACTGACTGACACACACACACACACACACACACACACACCCTGACTGAGACACACACTGACTGACTGCCACACACACACACACAAACTGACTGGCTGACACACACACACTGCCTGACGCGCGCACACACACACACTGCCTGACGCACACACACTGCCGCGCACACACACACATCGACTGACGCGCGCACACACCCACTGACTGACGCACACACACTGACACATGCATACAAACACACACACTGCCTTACGCGCACACACGCACACACACTGCATGAAGCTGTAAAGGGGGGGAAAGGAGCTGTAAAGGGGGGCGTGGGACCGGACCTGTAAAGGGGGGGGTCCGGATTGATGTCAACGGGGGACAAACAGAGAGGGGGGTGAGAGAGAAAGAGAGAGAAGCGGGAACATTACATCCCGGGCAACGCCGGGTCTCTCAGCTAGTGTATGTATGTTTATGTATGTATGTATGTATGTACACACACACTTTTTTTTTAACTGCTTGGATTGCCTCTATATTGTTCTATTGAATAGATGAGGAGTGGTCAGGGGGGTTTCTTCAAAGTTGGTTTAAAGAAGCAATCCCAGCAATATCCTACATGCGTGGTTTTTTTTAATAGATCAGTTCTGTTGTATTAGATTTAATTCAACTCTTAAAGCAATTTTTAATGAGTTTAATATACTGAGCATCCTTTGATTTCTATAGCAGGCTTTAGTGCAAGATCTTTGTAACACTTTCCTGTTTGGGATAATTTGTTGCCAATATTCCCAGCAGTTTGAGCTGCAAACAGTAACAATAGATGATGTTACCTTAGTAAATAAGAATATATTGTAGCTGCTGAGTTACACCGACTGTAGAATTGATTTGAAACTGAAAGGCAGCCATTTAGGAGAACTAATCGCATGGCAGTTTAGGTAATATGTTTTCAATATAGGTAATCAAAAGCTGCATATATTAATTCAAAAATAGATTATTTTTTTAAAGCTGCTTGAATTTCCTCTTAAAGAAGAAAGAACAATGAAAAGGTCTATTTGTTTTAACTACCGTGAGATCCGGCATCACCGCTAAATACTACTCTCTTGGTTTATTTTAGATTTATTCACCTGACCATACCAGCAGTAGTTTTCCATCAAATCCTTCAACCCCGGTTGGATCACCTTCACCTCTGCCAGGTAGAATACATTTTAACCTTCACCTTATTTTAATGTGCCCAATTGCTTTTATAATGTACACAGTGCTACTACTTTAAAAAAAAAATAGAAAGAATGTGGTCAGCAGGTTTACTAAATAATGCCTAAAATAATGTATGTATAGATGACCGACCCGTCTTATTTCTGGGATGATTGATGGACAGGTGAAATATTGTAACGGACTTTAGTCCAAAATGTGCCTAAACAATGCAAAGCTATAATCAAGTGTTTAACTACTGTACTGTTAGTGCGTTCCACTTGATGCAAAACGGGCAGTATGTTCAAAACATTGTGTACAGCAGGGGTGGCCAACTCCAGTCCAGCATGTCAGGTTTTCAGGATATCCCTGCTTCAGCACAGGTGGCTCAGTCTTTGACTGAGCAACTGATTGAACTGTGCTGAAGCAGGGATATCCTGAAAACCTGACCCGCTGGTAGCCCTTGAGGACAAAGATTTGCCTACCCCTGATCTACAGTATGTAATTAATTGACAGGATTTCTAATCTACTGATAAAGCACAAGTGTAGGACAGCATGCTTTGTTTCCGGACTTCCTGTTTCAGTTCCGGCAATAACCTTTTCTCGACGGAATATGCTGTCGTTCATTTGTCAACGGAAAATACTTCTGTCAACGAAAAATAGAAACAATTTTGCTAGTTATGTTGTTTTCAGTACTAGGTCACTGTTCAAACACCACACATTTTCCCACTTTGCCGGATCCTCTGGTAATCCACATGGTGCTATGTTTGAAAACAGAGAGTGATATTGATAGCTAATTATTACTAGTGCAGAATACACGTACAAAATGTGCTTTTTAATGGCAGTCGTGTCTCAGCGTTAACAATATTTTAATGTTAAAATGACTAGTTATGTGCCTCTCCAGCAGTTCAAAGTAAAAGTATTTTCATTTATCCAAAACGTAAGATATTTTGCACCAGTTTCAAACTGGTGAATCTTTGTTTTTTTCCTTAATTATTAATATGAAACTATGGAAGCTGCGCTGAAAAGTTGTAAGTATGATAGTTATCTAGTGTATGAATAATGAACTGTACTGGCCACTCCTAGCTATAACTTCAGCTGTCTAGTAAAGACAGAACAGCTGTTAGACTCAGACAGGACTCAAAGCTCCATTGACAAAAAAAACAAATCTTATTTAAGAGGAAGAATTGCCAACAAGATGATGTAACTTGAACCATTTAAACTTTGTTATGATACATTACTTCTGTGAATTTGACACTACAATTTAAAGTTTTTTTTGTGTGTTTTTTTTGTTAATTCAGACACTTAATGTGAATTAATGCAAGAAGCTGGGATACTGTACATCAGTAGAAAAAATACTTAACATCTAAAACTTCAACTGAAGTCATAGCTTGACTATATACTAGCTAAACCAGGGGTGGGCAACTCAAGTCCTCAAGGGCCACCAACAGGTCAGGTTTTCAGGATATCCCTGCTTCAGCACAGGTGACTCAATCAGTAGCTCAGTCAAACACTGAAGCAGGGATATCCTGAAAACCTGGCCTGTTGGTGGTCCTTGAGGACTAGAGTTGCCCACCCCTGAGCTAAACTATAACCCCAGAATTAGAAAGGTTGTATTTAGTGCCCATGCAGCCACTTTCTTACACTTGACATGAAATCTGTTAATTGGAGTTGATCTGTGGGTGTAGTTTAGTAATATCTTAGTAATATCTTAAGGAAATAAAAATAATAAAAGGCAACTTCTAGGTTTAGCTGGGCAGAACAATATGTAGAACATTGCATTTTTTAGATGTACGTAAATGTTATCACTAGCGTCTAGGTGGGATTAATCTAGACAGCATACTGTATCTAGCATTTCATACCAATCGATTTGCATATGTTTGCTTACTTCCTGATGAAATGAAGGAAACAGCCTCATATTTTATGCAGAATTAATCAATAGTCTAATTTAACAAACCATCTTGGACTGGGGACTTTCTTAATCATGCAGCACCTATGCACTGTTTAGTAGCTGCGAGATCCCTTGGTTAGCTCTTTTCCTTATTGTTTGTTTTCTAATATAACAAATATCCTATTAACTAATTCAAAGCTCGAATCATCTTTTTATCTCTGCAATGTACATGGACTTCATTGAAATGGAGTGTAATTCTGAAATGGAATACTTTCTGGGCTGCCAACATTGCAGAGTTCTCTACATTCTTGCTAATTTTGGACATTTGTTTGTTTAAGCTTGGGGGTAAACACACATTCCTCAGGGATTTATTGATTCGAAAGATCCAACTGATATGATAAATTGGTCCTTCTTCAGGAGCCATGTACTGAGTGATAGCGTACAACAGCTGCTACCGCACGTGCTGAGCAACCATCCACAAGCTGGTGGATTGACATAGTATAAGGAGATAAAAGTCACATGTTAATTACATTGTTAAAAACGACACAGTGAATGTTGTTTTGTTTTGCACTGCTGAAGTAACCTGATGGACATAACCCCATCTGCATAAACATGTAACCATCAAATACATTCATTTAAACCTCAGACGGGTACAAAATGAAAGCACACGAGAGAACTAAAGCCTCCCCAGTGTTTGTGAAATGTGGTGATGCTTTTTACCAAGTGGTGTTTACAGAGGATCTTCGAGACGTTTTGTCCTTGATGAACCACAAACATACACTGCACTTCGTTTAAAGGGTATTCATTTGTGGATTACTCAACAGAGAATCTGTAATAAACTTTATTCCTCCTCTCCCAGACACAGCTGTGATTGAAGAAACATACCCATAGGCTTTTTCTTTGATGTGCTTTTCTGGTTTTCAGTAGTATATCCATAATTTATTAATGTTGTTGCTGCATTATTCAATTGGTGAGATTATATGGAAAGTAGTTACCGCACATAAATCATTGATGTCTTGCCTTACTGGGAGGGGATATTGCTCCGTTCCAAAACTTTTTGTATTGCCACTAAAATGTAACATTTGCATATAAAATCGCTGATTTCAATTGGTTTTGGCTACCGATTTAATATGTGATGGATTCTATATGCTATACTATATATTCACATATGTTTGGAAAGCATCCTAAAAGGTGGCCAATTGCACAAATCTGCAATTTTGTAGATCTGTTACTAAAATAGCCGTCATCAAAATATGATTTGCCTACCTCATTTCAGTGATGCCCTATTTCTGGTTGGGCTGGGTTTGACTTCCATATGGTGTCATTAATCTTACACTAGTTGTTGCTTTCTCTCCAAGAACAGCCACATTGCACGGTCAGTAATGGAAACCGATATGTGTGCCTGCAATACATTGCTCAGTCAGAAAAATGTGTGCCTGCAATACATTGCTCAGTCACACCAAGCACCAACAAGCACAGAGAATATATTTTGATGCATTTTTGTTGGATGCGGTTACATGATCTCAGGCTGCAAATAAAGGTTCCTATACATTCTCATGTTGAAAACAAATATTCGTTATCATCTTAACCACACTGTCTAATTATTGCTTCATTTTTACTTATTTTTTTTTATACTTCCTTTTTTGAGTAAAATGTCGATCTCGTTAAAACGTTAATAACATTTTTTTGACAGGTGGCAACCAGTGGTCTAGACAAGGAGGACAACCACCTTCATCTCCGAGCTATGAAAACTCTCTCCACTCCCTGGTAAGAGACATGACATTTGTTTTGGAGCATAAACAAAGCTTTCCAAGTTATTGCATTTTTCATAGCTGTCCGTTCATTGAAGAAATCAACCGGATGATGTTACAGACAAATTCCTTGCGAGCAAATGGGCTGGTTTGACTGAACAATATAAAACATACAGGGTGTGTGTCACCATCTGTTCCTTGGGCGTCAAGCCTCCGTTTGAGAGACAGCTGCTGCTAAATTACTGTTATGGGTCAGTCCAGTATCCTTTCATAAACCCGTAGTTCATTTTCATCAGCAGTTCATCGTTTTGAACGGGGGAGGGTTAATAAAATTAATTGCATATGCTTTAACGGACGTAAACATTGAAGCCCATAACGCTTCAGCATCTGCACTGTAATATACCAGTAAAATGTTACACCGAATAGGAAAACCATGGTTACTATATAGATATGATCCTCGCAACACCAATTGAGATGTGGCCAGACAATCTTGACACATCCAAAGGTTTCCTGGACCCTACAAATTCGTTTTTCTTTGCTTGAAACACTTTTGCGTTTTGTGATTGTTTCTCGGGACACACTTTATTCCTGCTGATATGTTTGTTTTTTTCCCCTATCCTTTATATAAAACCTTTCTTTTTCTAACGATATTCTTTGCAACGCTCTTCTAAGAAACAGGCTTTATAAGCAAACATAGATAGCCCTCCTAATGTCTGCATTTGTTTTTATCTGTTAGCTGCATTCCCGAAATATGTGCAGCCATCAGAGATTGTCCCATATAATATTTTTCTTCAGATCTGCATATTTAAATCCTCCACATAGGATATGCCAAATATTTTGATCGCATTTCCAACATTTGTGCCACAAGCAACAATTCTATGACTTGTCAAACCCAGATCATTACAAGATCTGTATTCAATTCCATGTTCTAAAATGCACACAGTGGAAGCAAACTCACCATGTATCACATTGGTATGTTTAAAGCGCGCAAGGATGATTATTATTTAGTCTGAGTTTAGAATGTAAATATGAGAATTGGGTGAACCTGGCTACTTTTTGGGGGGGTACCTTCTGAAAAACAATATTGAATTGCTTGGTACCTTGGTTTCCTGAGCGGATTTTAGGGAACACGACAGACACGGACTTTTGCTTATTTGGATACTTAAAGGCATTTTAGCCGAGGTTCATACATTTGACTCTTTTCGTTTGCACCAAATCTTGTTTTTTTTTTCTTCTTCTCTACGACCAAACCCTCTGCATTAACGTGACTAACATTTCATGCCGGCGAGCGCGCCAGTTGTTTCCTCGTCTTCTCTTTAATCCTAACCTTTGCTTTGCTTCTTGTTCTGTCTTGACTTTGCCAGAAAAATCGGGTTGAGCAGCAACTACACGAGCATTTGCAAGATGCTATGTCCTTCTTAAAGGATGTCTGTGAGGTAGTAGTATTTCTCTTTAGATGGTGCCGTGTGTGTGTGTGTCTCTCTGTTAATTCCACGTACCGTTCCCTTGTTAAAGCTTTGCTTTCTTGGTGTCCAATCTGTTCCCCACATAATTTTGCCTTTTATGCAGGCGACAGACCGATAAAATTAGTGTAAGGCGGGGGTCCTCAACTCCAGTCCTCAAGACCCCCCCCCCAACAGGTCAGGTTTTATGATACCCCTGCTTCAGCACCTGTGCTGAAGTCTTTTGGACTGGAGTTGAGGACCCCTTGGTATAAAGGCTTGTTATCCTAATTCTGAAAATGCTGTGCATGAGTTTGATCAAATTAGCCAAAAGTACATTTCGTGACGTGCTTTGTACAGTGCGATCTTCAATATTGTAAGAAAGCACAGCATAGTTATTTCAATTTATTGACCGTAAAGAAAAAAACGATTAAGACAAAAAGCCTGGTGTTCAGTCTGATCCCCAGCTGTTTTGCTTTTAAATTGCATGGAAATATCTAGTTGCAGAAAACGAGCATATGAATTTTATTAGCATATGCTAAAGTCACAGTAATTGTGTGTTTTATTAACACCTGTTAAATGTAATGAAGAGGTTGCACATGTTTTGAGCACAAGGAAGGAATTTGTTTGAAGCAAATGAATCAGAAAGACACTTTTTTTTTTTTTTTTTTTTTAAGCAGACCCTTTTAGCTTTATATAAGGAAGCCGTGATCTAATTTGTGTTTTTAATCTGATGGACATTGTTTCACCTCTTCATTTGTAGGTGGTCTGTCATGTGATATAGTTATGGTAGGCCTTTCTCTGCCAGGGAGGCCCCCTGGCAGCATAAGGGTTAATGTAATTATAACAGCGTTTAAATTAACGTTGCACTGGAATGTCTTATTTATAACAGCAATCTCGAATGGAGGACCGGTTGGACAGACTTGATGATGCCATCCATGTCCTGCGGAATCATGCGGTGGGGCCTTCCACAAGCATGTCTGCCGATATACACAGTTTACTGGGCGCCGTTCATAATGGGCCCATTGCAAGCCTAGCCTCAAACTTTGGATCAGCTGGACTCGTAGCAAACAGTCGACAGACTTCAGTGGTAAGATCTTCAGTATTTTATGTGTTAACCACTCGAGCGTAAGATATGTTAATTATTAATCAATTGCAAATCTAAAAATGGCGAGAACCAAAGTTTTTCCAAATATACTCGAGGGCTGAAATATGAACTTTTTGGGCAGACCAACTCGATTTAAGGAAGGGACGCCAGCTACTAATTTCAAATTGGAGGTACAACATTTAGGGAGGGGTGAAGAAAAAAACGAATACCTTGCACACTCTGACCTTGTCGGTGGAGCATAAAATCCTGCTGTGTCCATGTGCTGAAAGCAGAGACTTTCTGCAGAGTATATTTTAGCTTATATGTGCATTTTTTCCAGATGTGTAATAATTGGCAGAACATTTTTTTTTTTTCCTCCTTGAAATACTGTGCAGAGAGATTGAATAGGAAAAGCAGTCAAGAGGGACTGAATTTCAGGCGTTCTGGTCTGGAAAAGCTGTTTATTGTAAATTGGAACTAGACTTCAATAGCAGATGCTGGCAGAATGTGAATTTTATTCTGTGCAGGCCTAAAAAATTAACTGCCCCCCCATCAATTCCCCCCCAAATGAATAGGGTCTGAACACAGCTGTAGTGGAAGTAACACTGGAATGGAAATAATTTCAAGATTAATCCCAAAGCAGTGTAAAATAAGTCACTCCATATTTGTTACAAACATGGGAACCATTCAGAGAAAAATGAAGTAGGATTAAGATTAAAAAAAAAAAAAAGATTTTCAAAAAAATAAATTTGGCAAGTAATGTTAGAAGTGCAGTTTTATTCTAAAGGCATTTTGGGAGATTAACATGTGGGGTGCGTATGCATGTTTCCAGCATTATTTGAAAGCAGCCGTCTGCTAAAGAAATTGCTAGACTCCTGTTAAAGCGTTCTTGTGTAGAAACAGCCAGCGACGCATTGCTTCGCCAGCGCTTTGAAATCCGCCTTGCTGGCACGGCGCCAAACTTCTTGGTAGGAGGCGGCCGGCAAATTGTTCACCTCAAGTCCGTGCTTTACAAGTCCACGGTAGTAAAATAATAAATAGCGGCAGTTCTTGAAGCCCCCTGACAATAGCTTCCCCTGCTGTAAAGGATACACGGCCAGAAAACGAAACAACCTGCTCGTTTGTACAAATGCAACCGCTTTTGATTCGTATTACAAAAGGCCATTTTAAGACGAGGCTACACCCTGGGATACAAACAGGCAGAAATAAAATAAGCCGCTGCAGACGCTCCTTTTAAAGGTCACTGGCCCACGCTGCACAGTGCTTCATTGTTTCACTGATTTAAGTATGGTGCCAAGTGGCAGAGATACAGTTAAACCCGGTTTCCGGTTATCACCAGTAGGCATTTATCTCTGGAGCAATGCAATATAGATGAAGATAGGTTTACCTTTTTCTGTAGTCATTCATATTGATTATTTGATACAGGGGTGCACAACTCCAGTCAATACCGCCTCCCCCACCCCCAACAGGTCAGGTTTTCAGTATATCCCAGCTTCAGGACAGGTGGCTTACCACCCTTTGCACTTTGTTTGCACTTTGTTCTCAGGTGGCTTGATCAACTGAGCCTCTGGCTGAAGCAAGGATATCCTGAAAACCTGACCTGTTGGGGAGGTTTTGAGGACTGGCGTGGAGATCCCCTGTATTAATACCAACATTTGCAATTGTATCTTTAGAGGCCGACATACCGTTTGTTCAATGTGCGTTATTCTGTGACTTCATTTTTAATGACGGATTAATTATTTGATTAATTCTGATTCGTACTAGAATACTAAAAAGTAATGGCGGATAAAGCATCTTAACAAATATTAGGCCTAAATATGAACGCTTCCCAATGCTAGTAATATATAACAAGTAAAATATTCTTGAATTTAACCCATGTTTCCATCACACTTTCCTTAAGATGGCAATTGTGGTTTATTTTTTACCAAGCTTTATTTTAGAAGCAGAAAGTCAAATGAATCCAATTTACACTGTGGTCTACTGGCATTCATAAAGCAGTTTGAAAACAGCAACATGAGCTGCGTTTTTGGCAGCTGCAGGATCAGATTTACGGTCTGAACGAATGCTTGTATTTTAGTGTGTTTCCTGGCAAAGACACTTGAATTCAGGTTCAACAGCGCATGACATCTCCTTTTTTTTTTTTTTTTTAATGTCTTTTTTATGCAAGTGTTCTGAAGTTAAATAAAACCTCAATGTAATTTACCAGGAGTCTATGACCTTGGGAGACTCAGCTAGGAAATGAGAAACTTTGACTCTTTTTTTTTTTTTTTATCTGATTAGTGTAAACAGACATTTGTCTTTTTTTTTTTTTAATTTTTCAGCCAGATTAGAAAAAAAAAAATACAGAAGATTCAATTTCCTGCCCTCCGGATTCAGGGCTTGTTGATTTTGTAGCATGTACACTTCTTGGCTGGTTTGTTTACCCCAACTGGTGGTTGCCAAACCCAGATGAACTAATTTAAGATGAAGGCAATGTTTTGTTTTTATACATATTTTTTTTTAAACGTTATTTTTGCCATTTTTCTTCATGCATCAGATTGTTTTATTTGTGCCAAGCGTAATGCTTGCCTGTCTGCTGTGTTGGGTTTTAATACTGTAGTTTGCAGTGCAAATTGAATCTCCTATTACAGGGGTTCCTCAACTCTAGTCCTCAAGATCCACCAACAGGTCAGGTTTTCAAGATATCCCTTGACCTGTGGGGGGGGGGTCTTCAGGACTGGAGTTGAGAACCCCTGTCCTGTAACATACCAAGCAATTTTAACATTGTTTACAAAACTTAATAAACAAGACACAATTTTGACTTGGTTTCTTAGTGAATATAAAATTACAAATTCAAACTGTTGAGAGTTGATCAAAACATTTTTTTTTATGAATCAATTCTGTAGTATTAGATCATACTGGCTGAGTTTTTTTTAGTTTTTTTTTGAACTCCGAATGCCATTTTAATGATTAATAATGATTTTTTTTAATGTACTGATCATTCGGTTGCTACAGCAACCATTTAGAAAGTCTCATCCACTTCCTCTTTTGAAACAGACGCTGACACACACCTTTTTTGAGCTCTGCCCTCTGGCAACAAAGTATCATAAATAGTCTGCTGTTTTGAACACAGCAACATGTCTATTACTCAAAGTAATCTATAATGTTACATATCAGCTGCAGCACAACGTTAGAAGGCAACCATTTCGTTAGGCACACAAATCAAGATTTGTACAGACTTAAACTAGCAATCGTTTGGTGCTCCTGTTATGTAAAAATGTAGCATTATACATTACCACATGCTTTACATATAAAAAGAAGAAGAGTGGGAAAGTAGTATTGCTGCTTTAATATTTTGCTAAAAACACAACGGTTTTGTACCATTACATTTAAAGGCCGCTACTTTCCCATGCAAATTAGTATGCGGATACCAGAATATGCCAAATAATACACCGTTATTTTACCAACAAATGCAAAATGCCCATGTGTAAAGTATAATTGTAGAACATTTTACTATATATACATGCATACATACTGTATCTCTATCTCTCTACTGAAAAGCTGACTATACAAAATAAGTAAATATATAAACTCCAAGATTTCGAGAGAGAGAGATGAAGAAAACCAATAAATATATATAAATGTATATAGAAAAGCCTCAGCCTAGGGTGATCAAAACTGTGTGGCAGGCTTTATCAATAAAGCCATAAATCAATAACAGATATTACAATCAATATTAGCACACACAACATGAATATACATATCTTAATTGATAACCAGGTGAATAAAGTTCAATTCCAGTCCAGAGAGTGCTGCTGTCTTCCAGAAGAATGCAAACCAGGCATTCAGAAATGGTAGTAGAGAAAGACAAGAAGAGGCGCACACCTCATAGTGTAATCTATTCTTTTACTTGACACAAATTCTTTAAAAATCCCCTTACAGACGTCCGTGGGTTAAAAGCAATAAGGCAGAGGCTGTAGAGTTTTGAGACCGTTGTGTGCTGGAATGATTAGCCCGCCCAGCGCGTCCCCGCTGTAAAACGCCAGGCAGCACCTCTCCTGTGCTTCCGCACCACGTGTGGGCGTGCGAAGTGTCGCGGCGTCACCGCGCCCCTCCAGAGTTCCAGCGTGCGTCTCCCTGGGAGACATTCTGGAAGGAGAACAACTTGACCGAAGGAATCTTCGTTAGGGAGAACTACGAGATCCCGAACAAGGGATGCGTACAGGGAGAAGGAACGAGGAAGGGCAGAAAGAGAGAATGCAAAAGAGAGATTTCTTTCAACCAAGAAGTGGGGAGGAGTACCAGGGAGCACTAGAAGGGGACGATGTGACCTGTCGCCCGCCCCCACACGTGGTGCGGAAGCACAGGACAGGTGCTGCCTGGCGGTTTACACCGGCGGGCCGGCAAATCATTCCAGCACACAACAGTCTCAAAACTCTACAGCCTCTGCCTTATTGCTTTTAACGCACGGACGTCTCCAAGTGCATTTTTAAAGACTGCGTCAAGTAAAAGAATATTACACTATGAGGTGTGCGCCCTCTTCTCTTGTTTTTCTCTAGTAATATATATATATATATATATATATATATATATATATATATTGCACAGTCATGTCATTTTTGATCAGCTTTATGTTATAAGCGTTAAATCTCCGAAAAGCAACACAGTCGCGTCATTTCTGGCCCGCCCTGTGTGAAGCCGCTAATTACACCCGGCTCATACAGGAGGAGGATTTGGCGGCAGCGCTGGGTACATTGGCTGAAAGCAGACGCTGGTCGGCTCCTTCGGAAAAAATTACGGCAATGCCAAAAAGGCCAGTGCAGCGTCAGTGGTTGTAGTCTGGTTTCATTGGGATGTGAGGTCCCTGTAATCATTGAAATGTGGCAGCCGCAGCAGACTTCTCCACTCAAATTGCAGACTGTCAGCTGTATGCTAATGAGCTGTACAATTAAATCTCCATCCTATCTGTAAGCACTGAGAAGGCCACTCTGCAGGGACAAAGGCCTGTTTGTACACCTGTTGCGTGTAGACATTGCCGTCTTAATAGATTTAACCCTTCGATTATTGAACAGTCTTAACGCAGGAGTGGCCAACTCCAGTCCTCCAGGGCCACCCAACAGGTCCGATTTTCATCATATCCCTGCTTCAGCACAGGCGGCTCAGGCATAGTAACGGAGCCACTTGGAATTAGGACATTTGGTCGCGGCCGTCTCGCCCCCGAAACAAAATGACCGCAGGCGAACCCTGCGCCACTGCCGATCCTCCACTTCCAAGATAAGTTTTTGTGGTTAGGGTAGGGGGTTTTAGGGCAAGGGTTTAAGCACTTGCCTAAGCTGCCGGGTGAGTCGCGGCCAAGCGCTGGCGGTCATTTGGGTCACCGCCACGACCAAATGTTGTAGACTGTGAGCCACTTGTGCTGAAGCAGAGATATTCTAGAAACCTGATCTGTCAGTGGCTCTTGGTGACTTGAGGTGCCCACCCCTGGTCTAACTTTACGCATTGCAATGTTTTGCAAGCCAGCTTGGCACCGAAGCGGGTTTTAAGACGAGAATAAAGCAGAGGCTTAGCGCTGGTTAAAAAGGAACAGCACTGGCTGCGAATGTGCCATTCTTCAGGAAACACACAAGGAACGTTTGCAAGTGGAATCCGGTGGCAGATAGGCAGAAAGGATGTTCCGCTAATTCCATTAAGCTTGAATTGCATGCTCCCGACCGAGGTGACGTAATGGGAAGATTTAGTTAACCATGTAAATTAAAAATGAACTCTCTGCAGAAAGGCGATCCATTTCAATGTTCATAAAAGAAAAAAAAGTGCCCAATGTTAGGAGACTTTTCATAGAAAATGGGAATATACGTTCCTTATTAGCCATTTGAAAGTACATCCTTTAAAAACAACACGTAAGTTACGCTGTATAGAATCCGTTTATTTATAAGGCATTTGCTTGTGTTTATTGGGTATTGTCACAGGGATTGGTTTTCCGGCACAAAAACAGATTTATAATGCAGAATGGTGAAAAGTGCAGGGATTTGCTAGGTGTTTCTCTCTCTCTCTCTCTCTCTCTCACCCCCCCCCCCCTCTTAAAAAATGAGGAAGACTTCAGCTGTACAAAGCAGTGAGTCAAGTATGAGGAAAATGTAAATAAGGGAAGGAAAAATCCTTAAGCCCCTTTTCCTTTGCTGGCATGAACTTCAGATCGCCCTAAAAGTGTGCGGTGTAAGTATTATCAGCTGCTGTATTTTAATATTGAAACATTTCCTGTTAAAAGGCAGATATTAAAACGGCTCCCTTTTATTAGATGTGGTTGGTTTAATTACACAAACGAGGAAAATGTGTTCATTAAACGTAAATAAACGGCGATAACTGTTCTGCCACAGACTTTGCTTTTATCCAGTACACCTATGTATTTGTGCCTCAGTGCTGTACAGCAGGGTTTTATATAGCAGTTAAACTAGATAGAATTGAGGTTTACAAGTTAGACCACCCATCAGGTTTGCCATATTTAACCATTTCGGGGCACAAAACTTGACCAGCATCTCTCCAGCCATCACTAGAAATCCTAGAACAATTCTTCAATTGATACCCCTCTGTCAATCAAAGGAAAGGCCATTTTAAAATAGGTCAAAACCCTACAAATTAAAAACCCTGCGTTACTAGTCTATAAAATGAACAAAAGGAGAATCACAGCAAAAAACAAGAAATGTCTTGCTGCAAGAAAACCTAAAACGCAGAAGATTTATTTCAAAAGGCACTACAGTGAATAGCTGCCGTAAGCAGAGAATAAAACAACGCTAAACAGGGAGTGCTGAATCTTTTTGGATATACTTTGCGTTTCACATTTCTTAACTTGAGAGAGGCACCTTTTTGAGAGGGGGGGGGGGAAACTGACCAATAGTCGCAATCATTTTGAATCCATTTAATTTTTAAAGCTATATTTTGACGGTCAGGACTATTCCTGTCAATGTCATTTTTCGGCTTAGCTCCAACTTCTTAGATTTGCCATGAGTCTGGCAGCCCTTAGATTGCATTTGTACAAAAGGTCTTCACAAGTTGAAGGCAAAAAAATATACAGTGTTCGGTTTCAAACCTACATGCCAACAATCCCTTCAAGAAACCCAGAGTTAGCAGAACACACAGGTGCTGGGTTGTAGCACAGTATTTATGAAACGCGTAGGGGCTAACCCAATACGCACTTGAAAAGGGTTTTTCGGCCGATCGCAACCTTTACATTATATCGAATTGCCCATTAAGACATAAATCTTGCATACACTTAATACAGTGTGTACCTCTGCACTTATGCCAGCAAGATTTTCAGAGAACACAGATGTTGCATGTGCAAAGTGATTGTAAAAGGATAGTCAGAAGATGCCGCTCCTGCTACTTTGAATCTTTGCCTTGTGAGTATATGAAAGCAGCTGATCGCAGGACGCTGCACGGAGGGAGAAAATGGAGTGTCTGATATATGCTTTTGGCAAGTGAGTGCTGGTCAAGATTGATGACTGTTAAAGGATAGTTACACGTAGGATCAGGGGGGGTTTGCAATTTATTGCAGGCCACTTTGACCGCAAATGGGTTTAGAGTCCCACATAAAAACTGTAGCTTGAGCTACAAAGAAAGCACATTGTAACTATAACATTCCTGCACTTTTATGGAGGGGCTTGGAATGGAGGTTGGAATCAAGTGCCCTTCAATCTTTTTAGCCAGCCCTTCAATAGAAGCCCACTCCTGTGAGTCACGCCCAGCAATGTGCTTGCCGACGGTCTGCAGTTTGTATTCACGGCCGCCTTTTTTGACGTTTAAGTGTATGTGATGGGAGTGATGCCGTTTGCCTTTATATTCGATGGCTTTCTGTGGTCTCCGAATCCTCATTGCATGAATTGGCTCTGAAAACGTGAATACGTGTTGATTTTGTAACGTACTTGAATGAAAGACATTCATTAGCATAATGTGAAAGTTAAAAAGTGACTTCTGTGTGGTGAAAAGAACAGCTGTACAGCCATTTATATATCCTTGAACATAAACATGCATTCTTATGATTGATAAAATATATGTAATTTAAAAAAAAATATCTAAGAATGATCATTGATTTCCTTTATTAAGACTGCAGTACATACTACTACATAAAAAACCAGCAAAAATCTGCTCCTTTCTGGAGTTTAATTTGGTGACAACAAAAATGTGTCCTAACTAGGACTACAATTAGAACATTAGCTGTGTAATAGAGCAGGTATAAGCTTATAGGGGTATTTGTTCCGTTGCTTGTTTTGCCGGTTCATACCAACAGAATTCCATTGGCCCCATTGGTCAAGACCTAGTAATGAGACAAGAAAACAGGGTAGACAAACAACGGAAAAATGTGGAACTTGTGCACTGTAAAATAAACTAAAGTGCACTAAATTTGGATGATTAGCAGAGCACCCCCGTCTGACGCCCACTGGGTGGCAAACTGACACTTTTGCCAGTGGACACGGCGTCGGTGCCTGGAACGTCCCCACAATGTTCATTAGCTTAGTGTTCCATGTTAAATTGGGCAAGGTTAAGAAGACAAGACCAGAAGTGAGACGGTGCTCATTACCCAGAATCCCTGGCTGCAGTGGAAGCAATAGATAATGGGCAAAGGCAGGGTTGCAGACCTGTCTGAGACATGTGAATGTGCTCACAAGGGGTATTGTGATTTGTTGTACACTGTACAGTGCAGGCTTTTTGTCACTTTTGAACTCACTATAACTTGTTTTGTGTCTGGTTGCTCTAGGTGGGAAATCATCGAGAAGAATCTGGGAGCCTGAACAGCGATCACTCTGTTCTGTCCAGCTCCGTCTCTGCTTCAAGCACAGAAATTAATCATAAAGAAAATTACAGAGGTAATGCACTATCCTATAGTTGCAGAAATGCAGCACGTCACAGCTTTGAGACAAGCCTGCACATTCTTGCAATTTTTTGGTATAGAAGCAGGTGGTCTCCGGAGCTGAAACCTGTTAATTTCAGGTCCGGAGACCCCCTGTTTCCGGAGATGCATACCTCCGAATTAGGTGCCAGTAGCAGCTCTTCTCGGCTACCGGAGATCACAATACAGTATGTCTTCTGTTTAACGTTCTCAGGCCCTGCAGGCCAACAGGAGGCCATGATATCATAGGTGCAGCTTCCTATTGGCCCATGTGACGCAGGAGCTTTAAACTTTAAAGCCCTGCTTGCTCAGCCGGAGCGACTACTGGCATCTACTTCGGAGGTAAGTATCTCCAGAAGTAGGGGATCCCTGGAGCTGAAATTAATGGGGTTCAGCTCCGGAAACCCCCTTTAATGCTCTATAAAAAATTGCCAATAAATTGCTGGCTTGGAGTGCTTCTTTAACACATTGTACACTTTACAACATTGAGGCAAAAGAAGGACTAACATCTAGATATACTGAATACCAATTAATACTATGAATTGTGTGTTTATGGTTCCTGCCATGATGACAGATGGCCATGTATATCACGTCAACATCTTGTCATCAGCACTATATCAGGTGCAAGCATCGTTTATCTTTAATGCCTATTTTTGGTTACATTTGATTTTACAGTGAACATAATTAATTGTTTACAGGCCACTACACACAGCATAGCCATGCACTGCATGCGTCTCAACAGGGAGGTGGTTAAACATTAGATTTTGGGCTGATTATATCAATAGCCGTTAATGCAGCAGTACGTGTTTTGGTGGTTTTCCTCCTATTAAAAAAAAAAACACAGAGGGTCTCGGAGCTGAACCATGTTAATTTCAGCTCCAGGGAGACCCCCCCCCCCCTGCTTCCTGAGATACTTAACTCCGTAGGGGGTGCCGGTATCTCTCAGCAGGATTAAAGCTGCCGGTCACGCGGGCTAAAAGGAAGATGCAAGGGATGACATCACAGCTTCCTATTGGCCCGCGTGATGCAGGAGCTTTAAATCCGCCATTTCAATAGCCCCGGATCGGCTACAGGAGGTAAGTATATCGGGAAGCAGGCAATTCCAGGAGCTGAAATTAATGCAGTTCAGACCCCCTGCTTCATACCTAAAATGGTAAAAAAAAATAAAAATAAAAGGAAATTAGGATTGCGGCTTTAAAGCAGGAATCCCACAGTCTGACAGAGAAATTGTTGCTTTAAAGTAAGTATAAAAAAATGTAACAAAAAAACAGTTGATCGGTGTGAACTGCGTCTTTAAATGTAGATACATCTTCATCACAAGACGAGTAGGAAAGCTTATTTACTTTGCACCATTACTTGCAGCATTGCCTGGTGGATTGGCGAGTCAGGCCGTGATATCCGCGCTTCTAGACGTCAAGTCGGAGCATAAAGAAAAGGACGAGAACATACATGACGCCGTCTCCTCAGACGATATGAGATCAGATGACGAATCATCCCAAAAAGATTTGAGAACTTCATCTAGAGGGAGAACAAGGTACTGTACTTTTTGCCTGCATTCTACTTCCAGGCCTATACTGTACGTCTTATTAGCTGAAGGCGCCCAAATTGAAGTGATGGAAAATGTTAAAATTGGATATTTTTCTTACATTTCACATTACATTCAATGCTTCTCAATGTGCGGCAAAGACTCCTGTCTGGCCTGCATGGTTGTCGGTACACCGTAAAATCGCTACATACATGGCCTTTTTGGCAGCAAGAGTTCATGATATCCTGAAGCAGTCAGGGCAAACCAGAGCCTTCATACACGGAGCAGGATCACAGGGAATTTAGCAAATCCCCATGCGGGCGTTGCAAACGGCTAAAGATGCGCTTAGGTTGTGAAGAGGAAAGCTTTAGCAAGCTGCTGGGGCTCCCAGTAGAGTTATTAAGAAGACTGCCTGACTACAAGGAAATATAATTAATACATTGTAAATTCTATTAAAAATTTAAATGAGCATTCTCTGAAGTCACCATCTGGTTTGGTGTACGGTTGCTTTCCGAATGTTGTTGTTATGCACTCTGCTGAGTGGAGTAGAGAATGAAACAGTAGTCATAAATTTGTGATCAGAAAGGTGTTTTTTTTTTTTTTTAAGTTGCTGTTCCTGAAGATGGTGGGTTGTAGTAGTGTGTTCATGAAGCTGCTTGTGTAATGAAGAGGACAGCATCTGTCTGCATTTTATGATCACTTCTGAAGGTCTAGTGATGTAAAAGTTTTTTGGCTGTGCCCCCCATGTCTCTGTCCCTGAGTTCGCGCCCCCCCCTCCCGTGTGACCAACCCGCCCCCGAGTGACCAGCCCCCCCCCCCCCCCCCGAGTGACCTGGTGTCAAATGACAGAGGGTCACATGACGCCACGTAACCCCGCAGCTTCATTTGACGCGTGTTGTCATGATGACGCGGCACGTCACGTGATCCCGTGGCATCATTTGACGCTGCGTTGTCATGGCGACATGAACAGAAGCCGGCTGAATCCCGATAAGTACAGGTTGCAGAGGCCTCGCGCATGTCAGGGCCCTGGCATATAATTTAAATGCCTCAGGAAAGAGCGCGGGGCCTCTGCAACCACCTGCGCCCCCCCCCAGAAAAATCCCGCACCCCCCAGTTTGCGCACCGCTGGTCTAGTGAATGCTTAACCGTTGGAGTAACAAAGGAGAGAGAGGTGGAATGAAACCTTTTATTGTACCAACAAGTAGTGGATATGTTACAAGTTTTCAAACCTCACCAGATCATTAATCGGGCTACCCCATGAAGAACCCGGAGATGTTGCAAAACTTGTAACATAACTACTTATTGACCCAATAAAAGAGGTAGTATACCACCTACTCCCTCTCCCTCCTTTGTTACTTACATGGAAGGACCAACACAGTTACCCACCCTTCTTTGCCTTAAAGCTGCAGTTCAGTCAATATCCTGCATGTGTGTTTTTTTTAATAAATCAGTTCTGTAGTAAGAAAAAATACTTTTAGCATTTTCTGTTTTTAAAAAAACAACTTTGAAAGACCAATTTTCTTGTATTCTATTTTAACAGCCATTTGCTAAGGCACTGCCCCTTCATGTCCTTTCACAAGCTCTGGCACACCCCTTTGTCAGCCCTGCCCTCCCTCTAGCACATGTCAGTGCAGGCGTGCTCATGAATATTCATGAGCTTCCACTGACTGACAGAAGCAGATGAAAAACATATGCCATATCTAAAGATAGAAAAAACAGGATATTCAGCACTCGTGCTGTGTGATGGTGTGGATGATCCCTTTGCAGCATGTACATAAAGCGTCTGCCCAGAAACTCTCAAATCTAGGTGAACCCCCCTTAGAAAGGGGGGAAGGCATCCTGAAATACAAGATAATAAAAAATGCACAAATGCGCACCAGGGATTAGTGGAAGGTAATTTATTAAAAATACACAAAAACTGAGGGGATCCAACCCCACCTCAGAACAGCTGTGCAGCTGGACGGCTAAGTACTACCAAGGAGAACACCTGATGGTGACTAAACCCTAAGCTGCACAGTATACAAATACAGTAAAATTTATATAAAAAACATGAAAGAAAAAAACAAACATGAAAACAACCTACTGTATCAACAGATTTGTATAGAAACCGCCATAGTGTTGGGCACTGGCAAGGGGAAACGGACACTCACACTGAGACAGTCAGCAGACTCGCGGTGTCTGCACAGGATCCGGATCTCGGTACGCGGAGATGGATAAAACCGCTGCTGTCTCCTGCAGGCTCCGTCTCAGCTTACCAGCATACACGCGCAGGATGACCTGTCGTGACCTCTACGCGTTTCGTACCAAGTACTTCGTCAGGAGATCACGTACAGCGTCATGAGACAGCAGCGGTTTTATCCATCTCCGCGGTGCCGAGATCCGTTTCCCCTTGCCAGTGCCCAACCCTATGGCGGTTTCTATACAAATCTGTTGATAGGTTGTTTTCATGTTTGTTTTTTTCTTTCATGTTTTTTATATAAATTTTACTGTATTTGTATACTGTGCAGCTTAGGGTTTAGTCACCATCAGGTGTTCTCCTTGATAGTACTTAGCCGTCCAGCTGCACAGCTGTTCTGAGGTGGGGTTGGATCCCCTCAGTTTTTGTGTATTTTTAATAAATTACCTTCCACTAATCCCTGGTGCGCATTTGTGCATTTTTTATTATCATGCCATATCTAAAGATGTCGCCAAATTTCGTCGATCAAAACATGGAGAACGAATTGACTGGCAGCTATACAGTTCTTTAGTTAATTAGAGATTGCCCACATGAAACTATTGCATTAAAAAAAAAATAAAAAAAAAAAAAAAAGACTGAACTGCAGCTTTAACCGTTAGTGTCCTTATAACGTACCTCGTACATCATGGGCACCTTCTTATTTTCATGGGGCTGACCAGCCTGATCCAAAGCGGAGCTCCCTCCACTTCAGTTTCTGGCATCAGCTGTGTCATGTGATCGCTCCATGAACGATCGCATGACACGGAAGTACCAGAGTTCCCCCGGCACAGCGAAATTTAAAAAAGAAAGGGGGAAAAAAAACCCCCACATTATTTCTGTCCTACATTTTACACATTTCATGAAATAGCTACAGAGGGAGCAACACATTTCTCTGTTCTGCTCACACAGTGTCATTCACAATAGCATGTTTTTTTCTTTCTGGGTTTTGTAGCAGTATTAATGAAGATGAAGATTTAAATCCAGAGCAGAAATTGGAGAGAGAAAGAGAAAGGAGAATGGCAAATAATGCAAGGGAACGCTTGCGTGTTAGAGATATCAATGAAGCATTTAAAGAACTTGGACGCATGTGTCAACTACACCTCAAGAGCGAAAAACCACAGACAAAACTGCTTATTCTTCATCAGGCGGTAGCAGTCATCCTTAATCTAGAACAACAAGTTCGAGGTCAGCGTGAAAAGTTATTTGGGGGTATTTGTTTGCTGTACACAAGTGGTATTTTTATTTGCTATAGCAAAATCAAGTCTAATCTTCCTTTTGACTCTTAGTTTTCATTCCTCAGAAAACCACATCTTGTTGGAAATGTAAAAAGGAATTTGGGGGCCTACTAATTACGGGTTATCCAGTGGTTATGATTTTAGTCAATTTAGGACTATTGTGATTTTGTTTTGAAATCAAAGGTCGCTATTGCTAAACTGAGAAGCGCTATTAAGTTATAAGGTTGTTTTAATAACGACAAAAACACACAGTGCAATACCTATATATCTCTTGTAAAAAGGGTCATTTAGTTTAACCCTTTGGCCAAAGCGTCTTTAGCCTGCTGCCACTTACAAGGCATGACCCTTGGGGTTTCTCAGAGCTTGTTGGGGATCTGTGTATTTTGCTAATTGTGTGCAGCTGGTCTCAGTTGCTTATGGGAGGGTAGTGGCTCCTCCCCACCAAGGTTTAAGCTCGCCCCACCCCACTTTCCAAGTTGGCAGGTCAGTTTCATTTTGCCAGGTTACGACAGATCCAATGTGATCATTCTTCCTGTAATTATACAGGTAAATAAGAATTTTAAGGCCAGGTTAAACAGAGGATAAGCCGGCAGAGGACTTGGCGGTTGTTACAGAGGCAGAGCAGGACGGCCGGGGAGGAGCGCCCTCTAGCAGCAGACACCGGAAGTAAGAAAGACTTCCAGGTCAGACCGCGCTCCTCTCCTGTGGTCCTGCTCTGCCTGTGTAACAACTGCAGCTTCCTCTGCAAACCATCTCCCCCCGCCTGTCTATCTGAAGAGAGACAAATGGCTGTCATTAGGGGTGTGGTGGGTGATGCGGGGGGAAAGAACGGGCCCCCCAATAGCGCGGGACCACAGGCTTTTGGGCAGGAATTCTAAAACACATGCTCACTATTTTTTAATACTAGCCTGCCAGAAACGGGTTCTCTTACACAAATGCGCTATTATAATGAATAGTGAGACATGCCATTACTACGGTAATACGGTGTTTAGATTAGGAAATTGCCACCAAATTTTGTCAAATCATCCCTTCTTAATTAAACATGTTTTATGCAATGGTTCACAACTGTGTGATGTTTCTCCTGATGTAATCATACCTCATGTGTGGTTCTAAGATTCCCTGAATTACAGATCTGATTGTAGTAAGCTGTGAACATTGTTTTTTTTGGCTAATGAATTGTACCATATTGCAAAACCTGATGTTTTGCGCATACTGTACATATTCCTAGTGTTGAAGCAGGGAGACACTTGATAGATACAGCCTACAGTTCAATCATTTGGTAAACAATCTTACCATTGAAATACCAGTCACTCGACTAATGTGTTATTTAAAGCGAATGAAGGAAAGAAACCGGATGATAAATATTCCTTTTGGATGGTAATTATGTTTCAATTTTTTTCTTATTAACAGAGAGGAACCTCAACCCCAAAGCAGCCTGTCTAAAGAGAAGGGAAGAAGAAAAACGTTCTGCCGTATCGGTAGATCAACAAACCCCACATCCAGGAGGTCACCCTGGGCTTACTGATAATACCAACCCTATGGGTCATATGTAAGCATCGGCCAGGTACGCAACAAGTATCAGCCTCTTGTGGAAGATGTTTCTAAGCATTTAAAACAAAGCTGAAGCAAAGGTTGTGCATATACCATGACACAATCTTGTGTGAGATTCTCAATGCATGTGTTACTCGCACACACCGTCACACACACTCTCTCTCACACACACACACACACACACACACACACACACACACACTGTAACACACACACTGTAACACACACACACACACACACTGTAACACACACACACACACACACACACACACTCTCTATAAAGCCTCCTTGCACATAATACAATACTAGTATGTTGTGTCCTTTTGTTATCTCCTAGAAACCTCACAAATGGCTTCTTTTATTACTTATACTTTCTTGCTCATACTGGACACCTAACAAGCTCCTATTGAACCCCCAAAAATTTATTATAAATCATTCTTCCTGGTATTGCACAGGTTATTAAGAATTTATATTAGTGTTAGGGACCCCTGGAAATGTGGTCTGCCGTGCAGTTGGCTCAGGGGCTTACAACAACTTCGGCCAAAAATGTTAAACTAAAAGACCATTTTATTTAATAGATATTTATACATATATATTTAGGCACTGTACCGTGTATGAGTTTCACTGGATGTGCACTGAGCTCTGTCTGTGTTTTATGTTCTGTCTCTGGTTTTAAATACTTTCTTGCTCATGTTTAAGTCTGAGAGAGACAAGTGTAATGTATAATGTTTTTATCATCAGACAGGAGAAATTCAAAGCCCTGAGTTAGTTAAAATATTAACCCCCCCAAAAACTAAATATGGAGAGGAAAAAAAAAGTGTTCAAAGGCGCAATCCCAGTAATCTCACAAATACTAAACAAAATGTAAACAGTTTGCTTAAGATATTTAGGCTCATATTTACTCCGTGCTGTGCTATAAGAGACCCTGTCCCGCACTGGAAGGTGCATATTGCCCAGGACATACCTGAAAACGAGAGGTAACTCTCCGTGTATTACTTTCTGGTTAAACATTTTATAAATAAATATTATGGCATAGCACGTCTTCGTAAATCTACCCTCAAGTGAACATTGTATTTATATTAATTCACACTATTTAGAGCCCAGAATATCTGGGCCTCGCCACTTATGTACGAACACCCAGAGAACACTGTGCCTATGGGAGGGAAGGCGCACAGATTCCCATTTACAAAGCAGTACTTTGCCATAAGATACCATACAGCACATCCCAGTTAATGAGCCATAAGGCATCTTTTAGAATAGCACAGATTAAGAAACATCGGCCAAAGTGACATGCCAAAGAATGGACAGGCAAGTGGAAGACCCTACAAAGTCTCAGCTTTCTAACCAACTCCATTGAATAAATTATTTTAAATGCTTGTGTTTGTTGGACTAGAAATATAAATAAAAGCACGGGTGATTCCACCGCTCCAAAGACAGTGTTGCGTTATCTTTATGCGTTTGAGCGAACGTTTTTATACTTTATTGTTGGAGATTTAGTCAGAAAGGGACTTGTATCGTCCCATTTTGGAGACGACGCTACCCTACGGCAGCTGGCTCAATCACCTGTGCGGAAGCAGGGATATCCTGAAAACCTGACCTGTTAGGGGGAGTCTTCAGACTGAAGTTGAGCACCCCTACCTTAAGGGATTGGAAGCACCCAGCGCATTTGTTTGTTGGCATGATCACAGACATTGGGACAGTGTAGTGGATTAGGACGCAACAGGGACTGATGCCACCTAGCAAACTTTATGCAAATTATTTTCTTGGGGAGAAACTATGCTTCCTTATGGAGTCCACCTATATTTTATATTTATTTCATGAGCAACATTAAGCTCCACATGTAATACGATGAGTGAAATATTTTTCTGCTCTATTGCAGGACCCCCGAACGATGGATAAGATATATAGACGGTGACCTTTCGTCACAAGGACACAGACCACCAACATATTGACGACACATCTGGCAGGACAACAACAAAAATGAAAACTTGAAGCGAGAAACCCAAAATACAAAATCTATTGATGAAAAGTAAAAAGGTTGAACACCTGCATCAGAAGTTGCAATCTACCAATCGTCGGAGAGAATTTCAGTTCGCGAGATCCTCTGAACACATCACACTGTTACAGTGTGTCGTTTCTGCACAATCAGACACTCCGATTTCCTCCACACCTCGTGGAAGCTGCCTTGTGCCTAAACTGAGTTGACAAAATGCATTGTATCTACAAATTTTATTTATTGCTATGAAACTGTTGTAAAGGTCTTAGTATAAAAACAAAAAAACAAAAAGGGAAAAGATTTCAGTTGATGCCAGCATTTGTTATACTGTAGCTGTTCACATGCAGAGAACAAAGAAGTGGCAACCTTCGACCCTTAGCATTCCCAGCATACCTATTAGTGTCTTAAACAAGGAAAGGAAATGTCTTTTTGATGTCCTTACCATTCCTTTTGCCATATGAATAGTGTTTTCCATCTATTGGAAAATAGTCTTTGGTATTGCTTTTTTTTTTTTTTTGTTTAAATGTTATTTTTGGTCTCTGGTAATCTGAACAGTTATGGTCATAGTTACCCTTCCACGCTGAGCTCCATGCGGTGAGCCATTAACCATTCGAAGGAAGATAGGCTGGAGCAATACTGTGACCTAGTAACATCATACAAAGGGGTAACTATTTCCTCCACTCTCTGCCATTTCCTCAAGTAACATTTCTAGGCTTCATAGTAAAGCTTATAACGTGAAGTGTAAATTGGGGGTCTATCTACTTTGCTAGAATGGCTTTGTGTTCCACGCAATACCTACTACATATAGGTACATGTAAAGTGTTAGCTGTAAGTAAGCACAAGCTTAAAGTACAAAAGGAGAGTTTCAGGCAGTAATTATTGCGATTTATTAACATGTTCACCAAGGCAGGTAGGGTGGACAAACGATAGATGTGCGTTAGTTACATTTTGAAACAAAGGAGCAATGGTCACCATTTTCTGTGTGTGTGCCTTAAATGGTACAAAAAGTGACGAAGTCATCTAAAATGATGCATGGGCATGCAATGCAATCAGCTGCACACAGAAAACCCCTTTAAAAGAAAACATATCTTCACTGTAATCCATTTAGCCCAACAATGTTGTTCCAGCAGAACACTTGTTCTCACGTATCTTTGTCCCTGATCTATTCAAATCTCTGTGAACTTCCATGTAATCGGTCTTCCACTACAATGAACATGGGAGGAGACAAATACACACAAGGGTTGGTTGTCCTGGTTTCAACTAAGTGTTTCCATTTTAAGATAATTCTGAATGGGACAAAATATTTTTTTGGGAACATTAAATTATATTTTTGATGGTCCCCAACAACTTGATTAGTTGTGAAGTTAGTAGATATTTCCTATTGCTTATATCATGATATATCATGGGGACTATATCTGTGGCCTTGTTCTTTATTTCAGTATTTTCGACTAAACGGACATTGTTGCTTATAAACTCGCCTTTTCCCCCTTCTAAGTCGGTTTCTACGCTTGACGTCTTTTTCTTGGCTATATTAGACTTTGCAGTATGCCCAGAAGCTTTCCTTCATAAAAAAAATAGAAAGAAAAGAACATTTGGCTTATTTTTCACCGTAGTTTAGTCTTTTATACAATAATCTTGTAAGAAAAATTTCTTGAATTCTAAATATTACTCTTTCTAGATTTTTAAAAATCGAAAAAAAAAAAAAAGTTTTCAGTAAAAAAGTTTCTTACTTTATTTTACTATATTAGGTAGTAAAAATGTAGGGTTATTTACCATAACCTGTTCATTAATATCAGAAATTTACAATAGCATTTTAAGAACATTGTAGGGTCCTAGCATACCGTGTAGTACCTATGGAGTATTGTAAGAGCTAGTTGTCCAAGATGAATTTGCTTCTCATCTTGCCCTTCGGTTCCCATTGTTGGTTTATTGCAGACTTGTACCCTGTGTCAAATTCAACGTATTGTTGATAAACCTTTTCAACCAGCAGCAAGAAGTTCAACATTTTCTGTCAATGGAACAGAAACACAATATGTATATAACATTTATGTAGCAATAAATGTGCCATCTTTTTTTAACCAGGCAAATCAGTGTTTTTATTCTCCGCAGCGCAAGAAAAGATCTACTTTTCAATGCTCATCGTTTTTCAGTCCGATTTTCATTGTCTCTTATGTTGTCTCCGATCTAAACAAGTGTAAGGCCGCGCGTATAGTGCCCACGACGGCGATGCGTGACGTCACCCGTCGCCGCTAGCGAAAGTTGTATTTTGCTTTGCGGCGGTGTCGCGGGCGACCAGGCCATTGATTGCTTCAGCGGCTGTCACATGAAGCGACAGCCCCTGAAAAATCAAATATTGCCGGCTTCCAAAAAATCACATCGCCCCGTCGCGCTTACTATAAGCGCACGCGACAACGCATTTGTTTTCGGGCGCCGTCGCCGGCACGATAAGTGCGTCCTTAGTATTTAGAACATAAAATTCTAGGGTTAACTCACTCTCACTTGCTTAGGATAGGGGGACTCAGCTTCAGTACTTAGGCCAGCCCCCTTTCTCTCCTCCCTCCCCCCTGGTCATTTTCAGGATATCCCAGTTTCAGCACAGGTGGCTCAGTCTGACTGTTGCCTGCGCTGAAACTGGGATATCCTGACAATCTGACCTGTTGGGGGGGGGGGGGGGGGAGGGGGAGAGCAGACTTCTCTGGAACTCGCTCTTATTTTCATGTCCATTCAACCTCCGCCTCTCGATTTCTGAGCAGTGAAAGAAAATAATTGGGTGCGTTCTCTCCCCTTTGAAAAGGGCCTCAAAACTTGTTTTGACACACAAATCTAAGCAAAATCTGGAAATAATGAAGTGCATCTCTGGCACTTAAATATAAAATAATCACTTTCCATCATTTTACACTACTAAACATTGTAATGTGTCCCCACCTGCCTTTATTTACAAATAGTACTAATTGAATTGTAGGGAACGACAGTCGTATATGACAAAATGCTTCTAAACGTAGAAAACAAAAATACTAAACCATAGGAGTATGGGAAATTAATTTGACTGAAGGTTTTCTCCTATACAAAATACATCCATCAGGATCCATTAACCCCTTAATGCTTTTTTCTATTTTTACATCAGATGGGAAAAAAATCATTGAACGGTATGAGTCACTAGCTGACTATATAATTCAAATAAATAAGACTCCCTGCAAAATAAAAAATTGTCTCTCGCTCTCGTCTGGCAACAAACACGATGCTGCCCCATTATGCATGTCACTACACTGGCTACCCAAGCCCTACAGAGTCAGATTCAAGACACCTGTGCTCACCTACAAAGCTACAGTATGCATAACCACGCTCCTCTCTAACCTAATTTCCATGTACTCTCCCACACGCAGTCTACGTCTCGATCTTGTTCTGCGTCTCTCCACCTCCCTTATTACTTCCTTTCACTCCCACCTCCAAGACTCTTCCCATGCTGCACCCCAACTCTGTACCACACACAGACTCTCTCTTACCATACATATGTTTAATAGGTTCCGTAAAAATATACTTTGATGGAGACATCCTACACTATCTTGATAGCCAAACCCTCGCAAAGAAACACACACACTTGTGTCTCCACTCCCTACTTTCTAGATTGTAAACGCCTTCCTAGCTTAACAGATGTACGCTTGTCCTATAATATTATTGTCCTCCCCCCTCACATTATACTGCGCTGCGGAAAAGGTTGGAGCCATACAGATAAGATAATAAAATAGTTCAATTTGCTTCCAGTCCCAATAGTTCTTCACTCAATCTATCACTGTACAGCAGGCCTGCACAACTTGTACAGTGAGAAGGGCCGAACTGCTCCAAGGAAAAAAAGATTTGGGCCGCATGGGTAAAATCATCATCATCATCATCATCATCTCTCCTCCAGCACCTCTCATCATCATCAGCCTCATATATATCTCCCCCAGCACCCTTCATCATCATCATCCTCATATCTCCCCCAAAACTCATCAACCTTTGCGAGACTCCCCATCGATCTCTCATACCCCCATCTCTCCCCCTCACCCATACACATAATACTCCCCCTCCACACCACACACATCCCATCCCCCCTGCACCTCACATCACTCTCCCCCTCTACACCTCACATCACTCTCCCCCCTGCATCTCACTCTCCCCCCTGCACCTCACAGCACTCTCCCCCCTGCACCTCACAGCACTCCCCCCCTGACCTCACAGCACTCTCCCCCCCCCTGCACCTCTCTCCCCCTGCATCTCACATCACTCTCCCCCCCCTGCACTTCACATCACTCTCCCCCCTGCAACTCACACCACTCCCCCCCATGCAACTCACACCACTCTCCCCCCTCACAAGGAAAACAGAGTCGGGCCCCACAGCCCATTTCAGCAGCCCCCCACACCAGCCCCCACAGCCCAATTAAGCAGCCCCCCACAGCCCATATCAGCAGCCCCCCAGCTCATTTCAGAAGCCCCCCACAGCACATATCAGCAGCCCCCCAGCCCATTTCAGCAGCCCCCCCATATGTCAGCAGCCCCCCCTCCTCCCATGTCAGCAGCCCCCCCAGCCCATTCCATTTCAGCAGCCCCCCCCCATGTCAGCAGCCCACCCCCCCTCCCATGTCAGCAGCCCACCCCCCCTCCCATGTCAGCAGCCCACCCCCCCTCCCATGTCAGCAGCCCACCCCCCTCCCATGTCAGCAGCCCACCCCCCCCTCCCATGTCAGCAGCCCACCCCCCCCCCTCCCATGTCAGCAGCCCACCCCCCCCTCCCATGTCAGCAGCCCACCCCCCCCCTCCCATGTCAGCAGCCCACCCCCCCCCTCCCATGTCAGCAGCCCACCCCCCCCTCCCATGTCAGCAGCCCACCCCCCCCTCCCATGTCAGCAGCCCCACCCCCCTCCCATGTCAGCAGCCCACCCCCACTCCCATGTCAGCAGCCCACCCCCCCCTCCCATGTCAGCAGCCCACCCCCCCCTCCCATGTCAGCAGCCCACCCCCCCCTCCCATGTCAGCAGCCCACCCCCCCCTCCCATGTCAGCAGCCCACCCCCCCCTCCATGTCAGCAGCCACCCCCCCCTCCCATGTCAGGCAGCCCACCCCCCCCTCCCATGTCAGCAGCCCACCCCCCCCTCCCATGTCAGCAGCCCACCCCCCCCCTCCCATGTCAGCAAGCCCACCCCCCCCTCCATGTCAGCAGCCCACCCCCCCCCTCCCATGTCAGCAGCCCACCCCCCCCCTCCCATGTCAGCAGCCCACCCCCCCCCTCCCATGTCAGCAGCCCACCCCCCCCTCCCATGTCAGCAGCCCACCCCCCCCTCTCATGTCAGCAGCCCACCCCCCCCTCCCATGTCCAGCAGCCCCCCCCTCCCGCAGCCCAGCACCCTCCCATGTCAGCAGCCCACCCCCCCCTCCCATGTCAGCAGCCCACCCCCCCCTCCCATGTCAGCAGCCCACCCCCCCCTCCCATGTCAGCAGCCCACCCCCCCCTCCCATGTCAGCAGCCCACCCCCCCCTCCCATGTCAGCATGCCCTTACCTGACAATGGTGGTGGTGGCGGCGGCCGGGAAGCGCGGCTCTAGCAGCAGACCCGGAAGTTCCGGGTCACGCTACACTGCTAAAGTGCGTCCCTGTGCTGGAGCAGGCGGCGGGGGGCGGGGGGGCGGCTTGAGCGCGGTCACACAGACACTGCTGGAGCGCGCTCCTTCTGTCCTTACCAGGGAAGGGGGGTGAAGAGGGGGGGGTTGAAGGGGGTCCGTCGCGGGCCGCACCGGGTGCCCGCGGGCCGTATGTTGTGCAGGCCTGCTGTACAGGATGAAGTGCATTGTAGCAACAAACAGAACAATTATCAAAAGGTCCACGTTTTGCCTTCAGTAGAGAGTAAATGGGACCTATTCAGTAAAGTGTAATGTATTGGAACAGTACTGATCAATACTGCCAAACAGTAAATAGTGATTAGTGATTATTGCAGTAAAAAAAAAACAAAAAAAGACCCAATGCCCATCTAATTTGTCAAATTATTTAGTTCATTACTATGTATTTTGTGTGTTTTTTCTTCCCGTACATATATTGGATTTAATGTGATCCTTTGGCCAAAACATTTCAAGCCTTCACCACATCAAGGCAATCCTACACTACCTATTCTATACAGTACTGTGTCTTCTATATATGTCTTTCACTGCATAGAGGAAACAAAATAATATAGGCAACAGCATGCGTGACATGTATGCGGTGCCTAAGGAAAAACTTTAGAAGCACAGTATGTGCGGTTTGTGAGCTTTAAACTAAGGATGATGGGACACAGACCTCTTAAACAAGTTCCAATTAAACATACACGGTTAGCTAGCTCACATCGGATGCTGCTGTATATTTGAGATCAGTTTCTTTCCTCAGTAGTACGCCCTACTTATAATATTGTGGACTGTGTTTTGAGCTTGCCCAAGGTCGTGTATGTCTTATTGTAAATCGTGATTATTACAGTATTTAGTAAATGGTTCTACCCCAAAAAACTGGCGAAAATACAATGTCATTTGTATATAAAATGTTGAAGCTGCCTCTAAATAACGTCAATGTATTTTTTCTATTGCAACCCGCTTGAAATATAATCAGGTTTTCATTTGTGCCAATGTATTTATTTATTAGACCTTGACAAGTTCCCCTTTTGGTGTCTTATAAGTGAATCTGTCCTCTGTCTCCTTCATTCTAACCGTCTTCAATAATCACATCTCCTGTTAAAGATTAGCAATGAAAAATTGACAAACTTATCTCAAGAGACCTGTCAGATCAAGATTACATGTATGCTGAGCTATGCTGTACGGTGCCTTAACTTTCATACCTATTTAGAGGTGATTATACATCATCCTTGTCCTGGCAAGAAGGGCAAAAGGCTTTTCTTCTACCCAGTTTCTACATTAGGAAGATATTATTCTGGGTCGTCATCTTAAACTGCTCCCAGAAAAATGCATATGTAGGATTTTTTTTTTTTTATAAGAGCAGGATTTCCCCATTATAACATTGTGTCTGTATGACTCTCTCTATATACGAGCAAAAAATAATAATGCGACAGGTACAGTAATCTGAAGGTTGTCACCTGGGTGCTCCGGACTGAGTGAAGTACATCAAAAGGAGAGAAGAGGACATGCACCCACAAGTCTTGAAGTGTCCGTAATTTATTTTTGGAGTTAAAACACGCCTCCACTTAACAGGGCTCACAATAATAGTTACATTACAATAAGCAAATTGTTTTGTTTGTTAGACAGGAAAAGCCAGGAGGAAGAGGTAAGTCTACACCGAGCCCGAAATGGTGGTAAGGCAGATCTACACCTGAGCTTTGACGCTAGTGAGTTTCAAGAGCTGCTCACAAGAAGGCCTGTCCGCCCACCCAGCTTAGGTGCAGTACCCTGGACATGGAGAGGCGGCCAGTATCCCTCAGCAGTTTCTAATGAGACTAAAACCTTGCAAGGCAAGGGTATGCCTGTCTGCAAAGGCCATAACGTACAACTTCAACTGAACCCGGAAGACACTGGAAGCCAGTACAGATCGCGTAAGATGGGAGTGATATGTCCCACCACAACGTTGGAACCAACATGGAATAAACACACTTGGACACTTTTCAAAACATGTGCGTGAATGTCTTCTTCGGTCCGAAGCTTCGAAAATTTATACAAGTCTGTTTCCATAATAGAACGCGTTGGCTTCTGCGCTCCTTGGCGTAGCGCAAACTTGTCTGCAGCAGGAGATATTTCCTGTCCTGCAGGCAGAGGCGATGGAGGCGCAGCTGTGATGTCACGGAGCTGGTTCGCCCTCTGGGCAAACTGCTCACGTGACCCGGCCGTCACGCGGGAAATACAAACTAGTTTGTAGCGTGAAGCGCCGGTCTCCCCATAGCGCCTGTGCACGCACTATGCACATATGCATTGGCGTCCTAGTGTTTTTCGCTCGTGCCGTATCCTGCACTATGGACGCAGCCTTAGATATAGAAGTATGGAGATAGAAAAATAATGAATGGGTTTGAAACTAAAACAAGTCTGACATCACAAGGGTCAAGAAATAAAATGGCAGGGAGCCAGACATCGCAAGAAGCACCATCGAAAGGGATGGTATTCGACTGGGTTTGAAAAGACCAAGAGGACAACCAAAAGCAAATATGAAGTCACAAAACGTGTTGGTGCAACGTGGAGAAGAGAGGCTTGTAACCGCAGTACCTGGAAGATCATTCGGGAAGCCTTCATCCAGCACTGATCGACACGCATTTCGCAAAAAAACTTAAATGTTGCTGGATGGTCCTGCAAAAATTGTGCTGCTCCATAAGTGTGTTAAGTAAAAATAAATAAGACAAACTTGTACTTGTATACTTGTTGGTCTCTGGACTTTGAAACCCCTGTTGAAGTAAGACTATGACCCGGTGTGGGTGGCGTTCATGCTCAAAAGGGGTTAATGTTCAGGCTAGATCATAATGGGACAACAGAAAGGTCAACAAGACCTAATGGAAGTAAATATTCAGAGAAGCAAAACTTCTCTCTCCACTGTCCCTCCTTAGACACCAAATAAATATCTGATTTAGGTACTAGCTGTAGACACTAAAAACAAAGAAAATAATAATTCCCCCTTTATACAGAAAATTGTCAATGGAATGCAGAAGATAAAACAATGTATAGAAAATTGATCACAAAAGAGAAAGCCAGAGTGGGGAAACACGCGTGTGCAGAATGAGGTGTAAATTATGTAGAGTTAATGCTTTTAACAAGTATATATTCCGGTGCCTATAGAAGTTCTCTCTAGACCAGGGGTGCGCAAAGTAGAGGGCGTGAGATTTTTCTGAGGGGGCGCGACGGTTGCCGAGGCCCCGCGCTTTTCCTCAAAACATTTAATGAAATGCCAGGGATTGCGTGAGGCCTCTGCAACCTCAACTTACCTTGACCACCAGCGTCATGACTCGTCTCCATAGCAACGCGGCATCAAATGACGTGATGTCACACGCGGCGTCAAATGAATCGGCGGGTCACATGACCCCACGGCGTCATTTGACGCCGCATCAAGGTAAGGGGGGCCGCAGCAGCAAAAGTTTGTGCTCCCCTGCTCTAGACCAGGGTGCTGGTCCTCATCACGAGGGCAAAGCTATACTATTGCCCTTAATTTTGTACAGTGCTTAAAATATAACAAAATAGCCCATATAGATTGTACGTTTTGAAAAACTAACAGCCTGATTGCCTTTTCATAAATTAAACATTTTAGATTAAAGCTGCATTTTTATGGGAGTAATTGAATGTTTTAAAATGTTAGGAACTTCTAAAAGCAGGGGTGGCCAACTCCAGTCCTTAAGGGCCACCAACAGTTCAGGTTTTAAGGAGATCTCTGCTTCAGCACAGGTGGCTGTCATTGAATTATTCCACAGCTAGTACCTAAATGTATCCCTGCTTCAGCACAGGTTTCTGAATCTGTGGTTCATTGACAGCCACCTGTGCTGAAGCAGGGATGGCCTTACAAACTGACCAGGTGGTGGCCCTTGGACTGGAGTTGGCCACGTCCATTCTTAATTACAGAATGCTTTTTCAGCACCAAAAAAAAAGTAAAAATTGCAGCCGGACACAATTTGCTGAAAACGAAGTGCTTTGTACTGCGATCTCTAAGTCACCCACATGGTGTGTAAGTGAATTAGCACAGGTGACCTCATAGCTTCGTTACGATGCAGTAACATGGCAATCAGGAAATGATGTATACAAGTTTTTCCTAATCTATTCCAGACAAAAGTAATTTGGTAAAGTACATGCCCCATAAAATGATTTCCAGATGAGGTGCAAGCACATCCAGAGAGGCATCACAAAATACCCCCAATTACCTCATCCACCAGAGGTCAATTAGCTACAGGAAATCGGATATATGTGGGATTTCTGGAAAAAAGATATATTAATCATTTTGTGGCCATTACACATCCAACAGTTTGCTTTCTTTGGTGCTTAGATTAAATGTAAAATAAACGTAAAAAATAAAGCAAAGAAGGGTGGGGAGCTGAGTTGGTCCTTTCTCCCCATGTATTAACAAAGGAGGGAGCGGGATAAGGGGGTACGATACCTTTTATTGGACCAACAAGTAGTGGATCTGTTGCAAGCTTTCTAATCTCAGTGATACACCTGATGAAGGTCGCCGAGAGGTTCAAAAGCTTGTAACATATACTTGTTGGTCCGATAAAAAGGTATCATACTGTACCCCCTACTCACTCACCCATCTTTGTTACTTAAAAAAAAACCACTAAAAAAAATACAGAGGGGGGGAGGTAATGCCTTGCCATTCTCAGAAAGGAAATAGATGTTTGTGGAATACATTGGCCAAGTACTTATGCTTCTACAGACTGAAGAACAATTTACAGTAGGCCACTCCCTCCTCATTGCATTGACTTAGTCTCTTTACTGGGCCTAACTGTATATTGTAGTTGTAGGAGTTAAAAAAAAAAAAATACACACCTTTTAGTTATGTGCTTGGTGACATTATTAATTAGAAATATGGTTACAGAGAAAACAACCCCTTGACAAAAGCATGTGTGCAAAAGATATGTTGCAGTAACCTGGCAATAGCCTGTGTGTGCAACGATCCACAGCACTATGTGAAAAAGAGACTGCTGAGTCTCTCCCAGGTCTCAAACCAATACCCAACCTATATAAAGTAATAAAGTCACTGATCCAAAGCACTAAACTGAATCCATGGATTTTGGAAGCTGTGCAGCACTGTACATGGAGTCTTCCAGTTACTAGGTCCTGTCCCAGAGAGCTTACAATCTAATGTTGTCTGAGACACAGGGTGGTGTTTGTGACATTTCTGGCATAGAGCTTCAAATTGTATTCATCTGCTTCGAACATTACTAGATCACGCCCGCTATGTGAGTTTGTGCATCATTATAGCTGTAGTTACTGTGGATTTGCAGAAATAAACATTTTGGACAATGTAGACATCCGTTTGAAAGGCTAAACAAAAATCAAATTACACTTTCACATCTTCTATTCCTGCCGCTCAGGAAGGATCAGGAAACGGGCTGCGGACAGCATGCACATGGCCGTGCTATTCTCATACATGAGCAGACGGCAGAGTCATTATGCTTCAGCAGGGAAGAATCTTCCACCACTGACCTTTTTATAGTGCAGCTGGAACAGGCTCACACTGTATAAACAAACAAAAAAATACTATGACCAATAGCACATTTAAATGCACTTCAAAGAGGCAGGCAACTGGTAGTGACTGAAGTATCATTTTTGCCCCCCCCCCCCCCCCCAATTTTAACTCTTTCCCCCTCTCCAACTCAATCCCACTTCCCTCCTCACACTCAATCCATCGTTCACTCAATTCCTCCCCCCCCCCCCCCCCCCCCCCATTGCCTTGTTCGCAACTTATTTGAGATGGGCGAGGCCGACATCCCATGTCAGCGGGAATCTGTGGCCACGTGGGCGGATGAGGGAGAGCTCCCGGTGTCCACCTGGCCAATGCTGGAAGTTGGGCTTCTGCGGCCTCGGTTTGCTGCTGGCCCCCACGCCAATTCCCCTCCCGCCGGTGAATCCGTGTCCTGGATGCACCAGTACTGTAGTTACGCCCCTGGCAACCGGTTCTCCGATGATGCCATATCCTTCAGCCACATCTGCCATGGCGTGATCAAAAAAGCACGGCTACTGTAAAATGGCCTAAAAAAATTAAAAGTAGAACTATTACTGCTTCTTTAAATGCATGGATAGGAAGCGGGGGAATTCCCAGAGCTGAAGCGCACTAGCTTCAGCTTAGAGGACCCCCTGGTTCCCGATAGAAGAACCACTGAAAATGGCACCTGTGAATCCCCTCCAGAGGCAATGAAAGGGCGACACTAATCTCCCGCGTGACACGGGCCAATAATAAGGAGCAACTGTATCTGTTTGCAGCTTCCTATTCGCTCGCGTGACGCGGAAGGATTTAAATGACCAGGAAGTACCGGCGACGCCTATCCCGGTCATATCTCGGGGATCCCTTGCTTATGGATGTAAAAAAAATAAGTGGGGCCCAGAGAGGCTATACTGGTCCTTTAGATGACAAGGAAACCTCTCCTACGCGCAATATAGTCTGTTATAGGCAAAAATAATGGTTGGGGGAAAAAAAATATATACATTAAAAAAAATTGCATTTAAGTTATATTAAAAAGGTACGGTGGCACCTGTTATTTTAGGATATTTTAAACAATGGAAAAAAAAATTGCTAATCACAATATGTTCAAGGTACACATTCCATAGCAAAATCTTTATGCAGATGTAATTTGATTATTTAAAAATTAGCATTATTTTTCTGTAGTCATCTGCGGTTACCAGTAGTGGCAAATAAACCCCCCCCCCCTCAAAACAAAAATAATGTTTTTCACATGGAGCTTTTGGACATACGTGAAATCATATGAATACTCGAAGTCCAATAGTGCTGATCGGGGTGCAATCGCGTGTAAACTCCTATTGACTGGAATTTCGATGCAATACTGCGCTTTTATGAATAACCCTCAAAATGTTTTACCAATGAGCAGAATTGCACCTGTAATCCATTGATACTGTACACTGCACCTGTATTGTTGAACTATTGTTCTTTGGGAACAATGCTATTCCCACTGCCAGCACTTTAGTCAATATATTGTATTTTGGTTTTGTATGCAATTCTCCCTCGCGAATTTCCAGATACAGTGAGCACATTTCCTGCAGCCTTATTTCCTTGGAGTGTTTTAACTGAAGTAAACACGTTACTAAAATATACACTGGCTTCCTGTTCCCATTAGACAGCCTTGGCTACAAGGCTCTAGAATGTTCCCAAGGGGCCAAGATATTCTTCAAAAAACAAGATGGCCAGTTATCTTCTTGGTAATATCTTGCAAGAAAAAAAAAAAGGTTTCACCTGTTTAAAGGACAGCATATGTTTGCGAATACATTGTAGACACAGGACAAGGCAGAATAAATATGATATTGTACAGGTCTGTTCATTTTCCAAGACACATGCTGACGTGAAGTCGGCTTTCTGTACAGTATGTCCAATTTCAAAAGTGCGGGGAAAGAGCCTCGGGCAAGGAGAATCTGGCGTGTGCAGCCAACACAACACAGACATAACAATTTCTTCACCGTGCAGGTCTCCTCAAAGACGGAGATACAAAGTAAAAATCTACTCGCAAGTTCATAATGAAATTCCCCTTTAATGTAACAGCCAAGAAAAGTGGAAAGACAAAGTTTCAAGTCCCAGATGGACCTTTCACCTGGGCTTTCTGTATGTAACATCTGTAACCGGCGTCACAATCATATGAACGCAGAGAAACTTTTAGCTGGAGATGCGTCAATCTTTCACCGTGGACGCGCCGGTTCCTTTCAGCCGCGTATATTCGCATCTCCGTCTCAAAAATGAACATCCAGGTTTCTCCCCCTCCCCCCTTCTATTACTGGACATTTGCATTCGAATTCTTGTGCATTTCATTTTTTTTTAATTAGTTTGGTCCCAGACTCGCTCTCTGATCAATCAGATCCTGGGAACCTCCTTCAGACTGGACCCATGGTTGGACCTTCTGAATAAAATGCCTCCTGACCTCTCCACACCAGAACAAACTAATGGCGCCCATACTTTCGGCCACCCACTATTGTATTTCTGCTCACCCGGTTGAAACCCGAAGCCCCTCACCAGAACACGATGAGCGTTGTATGTGGAATATTTCGCTATTGGAATGAATCGCCTCCTTTCTGAAGGAGGAATGTACTAAAATTCTCTATGGGGGACCAAGGCTTTGGGCGAGCCGCAACTCTTCTGTCCATAATTTAATTACAGGACACGGTCTGCAGATATCTTGGCTCACGTAGAGTTAATGACTTGACAGTATTTTGCTGTTTTTTGTTTTTATTGGAGATGGGTTGAGAAGCAACAGAGCCAAATCCCAGAAGAGGTGGACCATGGACTGCTCCTGGTGTGCCATTGATCACCTCATTCAGGGGGTGGTGGCTCTTCAATGAGCACGATCATCACATCTGCAGCTATGCTATTCGCTGCCAACGCCTCTCCCAGAGGTCATGGCGACTGCTCTGTGTATGTTGCTGCACTCTTTGCACTATACAGAGGGCAGAGTACCACCGCAGAGTAACACCCAACGAACCATGGCGGGACAACCACCTCGCTGCGTGAAGCACTCCCCGCTACCCTACCCACTCCTGCGGTTCATCCTCCGGAACCCCTACATACACACCTGCTGATGCTTCCTCAGCCCCAGTTAGAACATAAAGAGCAGCAGTAGAGCTGCTGGGTCTAGCACACTCCGGTGGTACAGCTCAGCTGAAACAAGATCTACCAACACCAATTCAAAACCAGTCATGGCAGACCACGACAGGTTAGAACTGGGCCTTGCTCCAGCAACCCGGACACCGGCCTGACCTGCATGCACATGCAACGCGTGCTGTTCCATTTCCTGCTCACACAACAGATGGGCTTAGGCACAGGAAGCATCATCAGTCTATTACTGCACTGTCATTTATCTCAGGTGATTTGTCTGAGGGAATAGCTGCTGACGAAACATGGCCCCGACGGAAAAAACGTACTCAACAAACAGACAATAGCCTCCAACTCCTCAGTATTACCTGCTTCCTCTACGGCAGAGCTACTTCCATAGAGCAAGGTTGTAGGATGTGGAATCATTATGCCCCCCAAGCTCAATGCAGACACAACCTGTTCCTCCAACAGACTGAACAGCAGGTGCCCACTCTCACTCCCTGTGTCACCTCCTGTACCTGCCTGTCCCTATTCCATAAAGGTCCCTAGTTCATAGTTACCCAGCAGCCCACACCCTGCTCCCTTTCCTCAGAAGCACACAATGTGAACCAGAACAGTGAGAAAGTGGGACGGACTTATCGCATGGTGTGCGCAAATGAAATGTTGTAACGTTTGCAAACAAATTTAATATAAACACTGGTCTGCAGAGTTGATGACGTTCAGGGAAAAGGGTGGTCGTACGTAAATGAATGCCGTTTTCAGCCGCATTCGTACAAATTTGTTATGGTTTAAACCTTCGAATATCCATTTGCAGATTGAATTTTGGCTCAAAACCCAATGAAGAATTTGCGGCTCAAATTGACACATTCAATCTCTCTGTACCTGGCCCAAAATTAAAATATATGGGGTTTTTATATCGAACAGGCCTTTTGCTTTGCAATGTGTTCCTGTTGGAGAGACCAGCAAATAAATTAAAGCTGCAACCCTTCCAATACAATTGTTGCTAATAGAATTGGAACCAATGGGTACTCTGGAGCTGAACCGTGTTATTGTCCGCTCAGGGGACCATCTGGTTTACGAGATACTTTCCGGTGTAGACGACACTGGGTCTAAATCTCCCTTCTGGGGAAGCAATATGTCCGCAAAGCCCGGCAGGCCAATATTGGACAACAGTGGCTCTGTTTCTCCATGGGATAGCAACTAAATCAGTAATTATCTCAGGAACCAGGGGATCCTTGAGAGCTGAAGATATATTGGTACAGCTTTGGCGGGTTCCAATAATGTCATAAAATGAAAGTTAGATTTTGGCTGGGATTGCAGCTTTAACATTCATTATTCATTTGTCAACATCAAATTTCGCTTCCAAGGTTTTCACTGTAAGAACATTAGAGCATGAACGCACACTTCCTAATTTTAGGAAACCAGTCAGTAATCAAGCATCTGGCATTATTTTGTGATATTGCAAAAAACAAATGAACATCTTCTAGACATTTATAAACACAAACTTGATGGCTAAGATTTTTCTGAAATTCAACAATGCATTTTTTTCCACATGAAAGAAATAGTGGAAAGCCATTTTTTGGCGCCCTACTAGTAAGCAGCTGGTTTTCGCTGTAGACGTTCTTACAGATTGGACTTGTCCAATCTATACATGTCCGGGAACTACACAAACACTCACATACAAAGGCCCAAAGTTACTAAACAATGGCAAGTTTGACTGTACCTCAAGCTCGACTCATTGAATAGCACTTAAAAAAGGTGTGTTAAGTATCGTTTAGCAATTATGGGCTGAAGTGCCTCTACCAAAACGTATTGGCATTAATCTATCTCCAACCAACAGGGTGCATTAAAGAAAAAACAAAAACACAACAAAGGAAGTTTATTAACTAGCCCAGTTGTTTCCAACCTTTTTTGGTGATGGAACCCGATGTGAAATTCTGAGGAACCCTAACCCTCTCTAATAGCGCGTCTGAGATCAGAAGCATTGTAAGGAACCCCAACCCTCTCTAATAGCGCGCCTGAGATCAGATGCATTGTAAGGAACCCCAACCCTCTCTAATAGTGCGTCTGAGATTAGATGCATTGGAAATTCTTCTATACTAGGTACAATTTTCAAATGTCCTGAAAATTGCAGGGAACCCTTTAGGGATGCTCTAGGAACCCCTGTTGAAAAACACAAACTAGAACATGTAGTGGCTTCTTTTCTATTAGACAACATTATTGCATCCTCTGCTTGCCAAAACGTTTCCAAGTTACAGATTCTGCATGTACAACAGCTGTTTGGATACAGAAAGAGAGGGAGGGTATTTTTGGACTTTGGGAGGTGGACATCAAATATAAGGGGCTTGTTAATGCCATTTCCTGCACTCTGAGAGGTTAATGACACCTCAGACCTGAATTTATTTTTAACATAGAAAATAATGATGCACGGAGATGTAGAATTTGATACACCATGTAGTATGTGAGGGTGGACAAATCGTTCAAAGTAGCAACAGGTCTCAGATCTTAAGACGTCATTATGGTGCAGACAAAGCAAATCTTCTGCCAAGTACCTGCATACAGTACACTGATGCAAAGAGAGACAAGATGAAATGCCTCTCTGTGCCAATTCTACTGAGGATGTTCGACACCAACCCTTCCCACCCCCCCCCCCACCCCCACCTACCTCCCCCCAAGTGCAAACACATCATTGAATTTGGGTGACAGGCAATTGGAGATTAACAGATTTTGAAACATTTTATTCCCCTTGTATTTCTTGCATGCTGTGGCCAAAAGAGGTACAGTGAGATCATTCTTATTCTGCTATTGGTCTACTGTGGGGGATACTCCATTGAATAACTGAATAATTTATGGTACAACATATTGATCTGTAAGCCATTGATCAGTTGAGTGAAATGATAATTTATCCATTTTTGAAGTAATCCTAAGAGAACATGAGGAGTTCCCGTTATGATGAAAATGTGCTTTATGATGTTAGTGCTTTTAATAACCTTTTTACCCTACACAGGGCAGAATTTACACTGTGTATTAGGATAAAGCACCAAAGAATAAGTCACACGGGTAGCAGCAAGTTGCTATGAAGCCAGAAGGTACATACGATACCTGTGGGACAACTGGTTTAACAAGCTCATTATACACTAATCATATCAGTATTGTTTATGGGACCAATATGCTAGTCTGAAAAAGAAAGCACAAGATTAGATTATGCTAAATAGTGGCCAAACAGCTGCTCATACTAGGAAAAGAACATTTTGTAACATCCGAGCAATGATCAACCTGAATCGTATATTAAAAAAAATTGGCTCTCCTTATAAGCATCCAACCGCAAATCTAGCAGCTCTGCCATGTTGATTGTGTGCTTCAGAGCAGATGCGCAAACTTGGGGGGGCGTGCAAAATTTTCTGGGGGGGGGGGGGGAGGCGCAGTGCTTACACAGGCCCCACGCGCTTCCCCACAACATTTAAATTAAATGCAGAGGGAGCGCACGAGGCCTCCAAGTCCCTTACCTTGTCTCCGGCGGCTTCTGGTGACGCGGCGTCAAATGACGCCATGGGGGTCACATGACAGTGATGTCAGAAAACAATGAATACAAGGTAAAGGGGGGGGGGGGCACAGACAAAAAAGTTTGCGCACCCCTGGTGCAGAGAACAGTCAGAGGTTCTATTACATGTGTTAAGTCACAGGGTAGGCATGTCCATTTCCCAGAGATCAGCCCTGCTTTAACCCTTATTGTGCTGGAAGACGGGCGCTACCCAAGTGCTGCTGGTCTTCCGGGATCGCGACCTTGTGACCGCATGGATTAGCGATCACGCGGCCTTGACCAGGTCCTCTCCACTCCCTTCCAATTGCATTCCTATCTCAGCCTAAACAACTAGTAGGATTCATTTAACGTTCCATGATTATCATAAAGGGCCCCTTGTGACTTTCAGGGGACGTTAGAAGGGCATCCGCTTGGTTAAATAACAATAATCATAAGGAAATATACAGAATGGCATCTAGTTTTATTTGCATTTAATTAGGGGTATCTGTAACAGAGACTAAGGGGTTTATTCATGAAACTGCAATATAGAGTCAATCAGCGCACTATTGCATAGGAAGTTTCTGTCCGACCATTCCCAGATCTGCACTATTGCAGTGTAATGAATAACTCTTTAAGACCCCCAGTCAATATGTTGTAAAGAAGTTTCTCTAACACACAGGTACCCAGCAAGCTCTAAGAACCCCCCCCCAAATTACCACAATATATATATATGTATATAAGTGTCAAAAGGAGTGCTACTGGACGTGGCTAATTGTATAAAACAAGAAACAAAGAAGTCCAGAGCAACATCCAATGTGACAAAAATACAGTGAAATACCTATATATCTCTTGAAAAAGGGGTCATTTAGTTAACCCTTTGGCCAAAGCGTATAAGCCTGCGAGACACTTCAAGGCATGACCATAATATCGCAGGTCCTAACACAAACTGATTAAAATCCTTATTTACCTCTATAAATAGATGCAGGAAGTGGAAAGGAGCGCACGATCCAACGGAGCAAAGAGAGGACCCAATACCAAAAAATATAAACTTTATTGGGTCATAAACCTAAAATCCAACGCGTTTCGAATGCTGGTGCGTTCTTTATCAAGGTACAAGCGTTCGAAACTCGTTGGATTTTAGGTTTATGACCCAATAAAGTTTATATTTTTTATTATTGGGTCCTCTCTTTGCTTCATTGGATCGTGCGCTCCTTTCCACTTCCTGCATCTACTACCCTGGAAGCTGCACATCCTGCCAGTCCCTAACCAAGGATTTCGTGAGTACTTTATTACTGCTACAAGGTTGCCTCCAATGAGACTGATCGTGGGGGGTTATTCCTGCCCATTACCTGTCTTCAGGAGGCTTATTAGCCAATATTGCTAGCTATACTCACTATAATTGTTTTATGGATTACACTTGGACATTGGCACTGGCTATCATTGGTTATTATACCTAGCATTTGAGCGCTTCTTCATCTCCATTTACCTCTATAATTAGAGGAAGGTTGGTCCTGGCATTAAACCTGTCGCAACCAGTTGCATCATGCATCTTTCGCCAAAGGGTTAACCAAATTACCCCTTTTTCAAGAGATATATAGGTATTTCACTGTGTATTTTGGTCACATTGGATGTTGCTCTGGACTTCTTTGTTTCTTGTTTTAAGAAGTTTCTCTGTCAGAGAAACCGCAGAGCTCCATTTCACATCAATAAGGGCCCCAACGTTTGGCATGAATTCAGGCAAATCAACACCTCTGCCATTAATGAATTTATAAACAGACAGGTCCTACTCAGTCTATTACACTTTATCATCTCCATAAGGTGAATCCTAATTTAGAAGTAGGATAGTTACCTTTTTACTATAGTTATTAGGCTATTTTTCAACTACAGCAGTAGTAGGCATTAGTACTGCAGAACAATAGCAATACAATAATTCAGGAGTAATAATACTGTGCAACACAAATATATTGCACAAGAACAATTGAAATATATTTGGTAATCCCAAAAGGGGAGTTACATATGGGTGTAAGGGGCTTGGCCACACCCTCCTTCTGGAATATGCTGAGTTGGTCACCTGGTCTAGAGGCTAAGCTCTGCCCCTTTTCTGCCTAGAGACAGGGAATGGCAGGTTATAAACAGGAGGGGAGACGCAGAGTGGTCTTATCTGTATATAGCAATGTAAATAAGTAGCACATGGTAGACATCCTTTCTTTGTTTTATAGGTAGAAAATGCCCTTTGAAATTAGGCTCCCTAGAATGAAGGAAGCAGAGGCTCCCAGCAGGGAGGCCCGTGTCCCCTAGGGGTTACCCAAATAGTAGCCATGGGACTAGCCTGGAGAAGTAGTAACTTGGAGCCCCTTGACTGATTCCTGTGGTGAGCACCCTCAGGGAATAATACTGAGTGGGGCACACTTAAGCGGGCTCACCCCTGCCACCCCAGCACCGAAACATTCATATGGGATGGGCAGGGCAGAGAGCAGAGATCAAGACCTCTTTAGTAAAGAGAGGAAAGAGTGGTAACTTGTATTTTTGGACACCCTCCCTCTAAGAGTATCACTGGGAGTGTAAGGATGGGGTCCAACAGAAAAAAGGACCCCCTCTGCCATCCCAGCAATGCAGCGCAACACAAAATATAGTCAGAGCAAGAGAGAGAAGGCCTCTGACTAAAGATATAAAGGGGTAGTCCAAGCAGGGACCCAGAAGGTATTAAGAATGTATGTACGATGATGAATAAAGCAAAGATTATAGTCGGGCGTGTGCGACATCACATGCGCGAAACATGGCTTTGAGGATATCGGGAGGCGTGGCGTTACGTGAGTGGTTCGCCCTCATTGGCTGAACGGCGCATGTGACGTGGCAAAGAAAGTTGTCTGCCCGATAATAGCGCTTCGTTGCACGCTCTATGGCCTGCCTCATAGAGGTGCGGCCTTCTGTTCACGGCGCGTGTGATGTCTCGCCAGCACTATAATCGCGACCTAAGCCATCTTGTATGTCTAAGCCACATTGAAACTGTGATTGGACCCAGGGTCGCCAACAGAAATCTTGGGTTCCAGGTCAAATGCAAGGAGCAGCCCCCCCCCCTCACTATTAGAGAGGGTTGGGGTTCCCCAGAATGTCACAATATAATTTTAGAGTTTCTTAGCCATAAAAAAAGTTACAAATACCTGTTCTATGATGATGTTAAAATGTCACATTTATTAAAATATACAATTAGAAGGGGGAAAAGGGGGGAATTGACCAAAAATAAGGTTTCCCCCTCCACTGGATTTCTCTGCATTGAATTGTATCCCTTTTATGAGGTGTTAGTACCAAGCCACCAACAAGCATTCCAAGCAAATGGGAGGTTAGGAACAAGTGGCTGTGCATGTACCCATGTTTTGTTGACGTTGCCCTCTCACATGCACGTTGTCCTTCCCGAAGTTCATTCATCATTTGCAGGCCTGTTCCCGATCACAACCTACCTAAAACCAAAGCACCGTGCTGGAACCAGATCGACATATAAGCAATACGAGAAACCAGTTGATGAGACAGTTGCATGCAAGTCATTTATGTTAAAATTACAGTTAACTTCATATTGTCCATGTCCCCAAATCACACAACTGCTGCAGCGGCCGTTATTCGAACAAATCATGGCGCCGATTTCGTGTGCTGTGCTGTACTCCCCGCGGCATTTAAGCAGCCAATTATCCAGGCACCCGCGCTTATCGTGATTGCTTTATTTGAATTTCATGGATTCTGTTTCTTTGGGTGCAATGAAATGAATGAATTGCAATGTGTACAGTACTGTGCTACAGTGTCAATTTAAGGTGTTTAAAAAACAAATCTCTAAAATGCCATTTTCTGCACTCGCGTCTTAAGGCGGTAAGGTTGGAAGACATCCCGCGCCGTGACATGGGTATTCCGATGTACACAACGCGTGAAGTGTTCCAATAACGGCCGCTGCAGCTGTAGTTGCAGCGTCGACTTTCAGCTTTTTGCAGACGAGAGATGCTCGGCTCAAATACATTTGAGCCAATCTCCACTATACAGTTGCCTTTTTGTGTTCATGTTCTGTTTTTTATTATACAAAAAAGTATTTTCTTTTTTTTGGAAACTCTTGTAACATTTTCCTGGCTGCTCTTATTCTTCTTAGCTTCATACATCCGCCTGTGAACCTTTTCCCTCAAATATTTATTTGCAGCGGCTCAACAGGCCTCGTTTGTTTTAATTAAGAAAGACGACCAACAGGCCTCGTTGTACTTTGTGAGCAATAGCGATAGCTGCTTATGCAGGAGTTTGAGTACAGTTTGTGTGAGGGTGGCCCAGATACATTCTTCTGGTTGTCTTGTTGTCTCAGTTCTTTTCATGTTTATTTTTGGACTAACTAGAGTAATCGGAAAAGTATTCTGGGTTCATAAACTCTCCCTCCCATAGCATTAACATGTAATGGAGACGACAAAGGAAGCACAAAAATGTAACGTCAGGTCTTTTCTTAAAAACCACATCTTTCGTGGGAAGGCTCATGCGTCTTTATTCTGCAAACAATAATAAAAAATTTTTTTTTTTAAAACACGCTCAGTTTCTATATTTAACGTTTAATTTATCATCTTCTGATCTGCCCTATTTTAAAGCAAATATTACTGAAGATTCACGTCATTTCAAAAAGAAACAATAGTTTTAAGGTTACATATTCAAGTTCGGTATCCAGGCCACTTATTAACCCCTTCAATACCCATGGGTCCTGCCATCTCCATGGCCACGGGCCCTCTGGCACTGACGGATCCCATTACTGCTCTTCTGGGCCTTCACGTGATCGGTTCTGGCGGCCAGACCAGAAGGGAGAAGGGGAGCACCCCCCCCCACCTTCAGTACAGGGTTTTCAATATGTCGTGAACAGTTCCTTAACAAGGAGCAAAAGGCCATGACGGTAGGGGTAGCCTGCACCAAGGCCTGTGAAGGAAGCCATGCCGATCATTGTACCAGACTAACTTTGGAGTTTGACAGAAACTTGACAGGCAGGAGTTTCAAAGTTGCTATTGCAAGAATAGCACTTTGAGGAACCAGGACGTGACGCCGACAGGGTAAGCCAACCTGATGCGGGCCCCTGCACCTAGTCCTGGCTAGAGTCTTCCCCCCAAGCCCCCAGTTGGTGAGTGTATGCTGTAATTGTGTATTTTGTATGTTTGCTGGCTTGCCAGAATAAACCCTGTTCATTCAACTTCTTTGTCCAGTCTGGTGATGGTGATCCCGGTGTTGAAAGTACTGGTCTCCCGTGACAATAACAAACAGTCCGATTTTTTTGTAGACGTAGCATGAAGCGATAACCGCACATCACCCGCGCTAGGAGGAAGCCAACACCAGAGTCAACAGTTGATACAGAGAAAATAGGTTAAAGATAATATGACTATGTATGGTGGACGCTGAAGAAAGAAGACTGACAGTGGGTTGGAGTATGAGTGACGTATGGATTTTTGTGATATAGTATATAAATAGATGTTAAAGGACGTTGGTTTCTTTCCATTACGTGATGTCAGGAACGGTCGTACTAGTGCTCAGAGTAGCTCAATCTGACATACTGCCGGTTATTGTTACCATTGAATAAAACAACTATTCTTGCATCAAAACGTCTAAGGTGGATTGAACTCTTCTTTTCCCAACAGCATTTATTGGTCTTTTCTGTTTAAAAATTACTCAACCAGAACCTGGAAACGCATTAATTGTGTGCTACATGACCTCCTGCACTTCTATGAAAGTCTGACATTAAAGACATCAAGTGGCTTATTCTATATCCGTGAAGGCTAATGCGGACAAAATTCCCCCTTTGACATCAATGAGGAATTTCAATGGAAAATGGCCCAATCGGCCGCATCAGCCGATATAAAATAAGCCCATAAAGTCTTCACAAATAATTGGTGTTGTGGCAGGGCAGTATCACTATACATTGAAACAGATTTACATTATTAACAGTGAGGCTCCTCCAACTTTTACTCCAAGGAACCCAAGTTCTAGAACCTTGGGGATAGATATAGAAATAGATATATCCCCATGGTGATGTCAGTGGTCACTATGCATACAGAGGGAGTGGCTTCTTGCCTACTAAGTCACTCTATATTGTAGGAGGGAAGGGGGAGTACTTTGCTTCAACTGAGAAAATGTATTAAATGACAAAATTAATAAATCTTAAATAGGCGTCTTGCTACCCGAGGATTTAAATGGCGTATACACAAAATAAAAATTAAAAAAAAGGGGGGGGAACAAATCCTCTTGTTATGGTGCACTGCACAGCAAGGAGGTAAGTATATAGGTGATGAATCGCTAAGACTACCTGAGTAGCACTTGCAATAGCTCAAGTGTGATTAGGCCGGTAGGTTTGTTGAGCCACGCTATAAATGGTATTGATCCACAAATATAAAAATACAAAGGAATAACTCGAAGATCAAATATAACCTTTAATACTGGTCTCTAAAAACAAAAAATATGTGACTGCTAGAGAGGGAGAAGGGACATGAATCAGAGCTAAGTAACGATGAAATAGATTAAAATGTACACCTGTGATGTTTAAGTGTAGGGAAAAGACTAGTAGCCCATTAATTGCTAGAACTTGTAATGATATTGTGCTAGCAAATAACAAAAAACCTTAATTGTGAACTAAAGAATAAAATACTGTGAAAAGAAATAAAACTAGCTCTGAGGGAGGGGGGGGGGTAGTAGTATGAAAATAGTGAAATGTTCAAACGCTCACTCCTCAGAGCTAGTTTGATTTATTTTCACAATTTTGCTCACTGCAGTATCTTTCTTTAGTTCACAAGTAGGTTTTTTATGTTATTAAAGTTGTATGTTTGTTAGGAGCTTAACAAACTCATTAATCTAGGTACATTACTGGCAGCACAATATCATTACAAGTGCCAGCTATTAATCTCTTCCCTACACGCGCGCAAACATCACAGGTGTGGAATGTTATCTATTTCATCAGCACTTACCTCTGATTCATGTCCACCCTCCCTCTAGCAGTCACATTTAGAGACCAGTATTAAAGGTTATATTTTATCTTACAGAAGTTACTCCTTTTATTTTGGTACTCCTGGATCAATACCTTTTATAGCATAGTGCAAACCTACTTACCTCATCACATATTTGAGCTATTGCACCATAAGAGGATTTATTTTCCTTTGTGTATAAAAAGTCACTTTATACCATGTTGATGGGAGCGGGGCGTTATCCACCGTGAGTCCACATAGTTAATCCCTTAAGGCCATTAACCCCTTACCTGACATAGTAGTAGGGGCTACATAGAACTTTACAAACATATTTAATCCCTGCTGCAAAGAATAATATTTTTTTGTGCATAGGGAGTTATACCAATTTGCCCAAGGAGCTTAAAAATGAGTGCAAACCCAGAGATCCCAATTTAGAGACAAAAGATAGTGCCTGTTCCACTGGGCTATGCCTCCCGCTGTTATGAAAATACAAAAAAGTTACAGGCCCTCATGCCAAATTAAATAAAGCAAGAAATCAGGACAGACAGCAGCTTCTCTTAAAACAGACAGCAATAATTGCAGATGTTAGGGGCATCTGCCCCTGACATAAAACTACTTCTTACCATGCCACCAGAACCCCACCAGATGAGCCCCTCGTTTTCCTGGGCTCCTTGCACCCGCTATTCAGGATGCCAGGGTCCCAGCTATCTGAAAGAGCTTCTAGTTTACTACACTCCCTCTTGTTCCTTTCGATCTGCAGGTCTCATAACCGTTCCCAGAATCTCCCTGACTTCCTTTGGCGCCCGAGCTTTTAGTCGCGATGCTCCCACTCTTTGGAACACTGTGCCTCATACAGTTAGAGAGGCCCCGTCTCTGGGACTCTGGAGAAAACAGGCTCAAGACCTACCTGCTTACCCAGGCATTTAATTAATGAACCAGCACCTGTCCGGCATTTAATAGCTACAGCACCGTCCCATCCTGTATTGTATCTTTCTTTGTGTTTGGTCACGTTTATAGCCCTAAACGTTTTCTTCTTTTTTTCCTTTTTGGAACTGATGTGCTTTGAGTCCCATTGGGAGAAAAAGCAATATATAAAATTATTATTATTCATTTTAGGTATGCAGTTGTTGACTAATGTCCTTAAAAGTGGTTTGCATTTTATTTTGCACATTTTCTGCAAAATGTGCATTATTTGAATATGACCCAAAATTGTTGAAAATCTGACCATTTCATTATTAGTCAGTGATCTAGTAGAGGGTCCACTTCTGCACCTCCAAATAGTCACATTGAGAGATATCTGTGAGCACACACCGGACATACCTGAAAAATAGCTTCTCTCACAGGTATTTCGCCCTGTGGAACATATGTGGTTCTATTTATAACAATAGAAATAAAGTGTCCCTTCTTGCACAAAGGTAAGTACAGTAGATAGGGAAAGTGTCTATACATACCAAGACCAATCCGTACACAACAGGATTGTGGCCTTGCATGCCTTGGTAACGATGCAACTTGGTCACTTACAACTACCTAATTAGGAGATTGAAACAGTCACCACCAGCTGGACTGGACTTAAATAAGCATTAACCCCCCCCCCCCCCCCCCCCCAAGTGCAGGAGGTAGAACCAGGGGGACGTACTTAAAGGGAAAATAAATGGCTTTAAAAAGATCATGTGACCAGGCAGTCACAAGATACAATTGGTGCACTGCTACTGTAGAGAGAGGGCAGGGCTCAAAAAGGGGTGTGCCAGAACCTGTTTCAGAAGAGGAAGGAGATGTGACTTTGTAAATGGTTGCTACAGAGAAAAAATGCTTGTTACATTAGAATACATTAAGTGTATTTTAAAGTTGATTAAAAAAATTATATGATGTATTTTCTCATAGTACAAAACTGATTAAAAAAAAACCCACACATGTAGGATATACTGTAGCTTGGTCTGCAGCTTTAAACCTGGGAAAAGCTCTGTCAGAGACATAAAACTATCCTGAAGCTGTAAATACTGACAAACAGCCCACAGACGAGACCTGTGAATAAACAGACATCCAGATTGAAACTTCATAGTCTACTAGTGGTTGAATCATTATTAGAAGCTACAAAATCACTTGTTTGTAATATAAAACAGTATAGGCAATTTTGCTTTACATCTGTATTCAAGCAAAATGTGTACTTTGAATTTGACAAACAATTGTGTTTTCCAATAACCAGCCCATAGTGGTTTCCTATTGGACAAAATACACACAGGACAAAATACACACATACACACACGAGTACTGATCGCATAAAAGAATATTTATCTTTAGATTCAAGTATATCCCACACTTTTAAGCAATTTTATTATTTGCGATGATTTATGAATGAGTCACCATTTTAGAATTTTGTTTCAATTACAAATTATTTTTAAATACCAATTCCCAAACTTTATCTCTGAGGAGATTCAAAAGAGTGCGGCAAAAGGCATCTCTCTGGTCTCCTCAGCTCAAATCTATGATATCTATATATAGATCCTAGCCAACAATGCCTCACTGACTTTATCGCGATCTGATATCTCTACATCTGTGAAGCAGGATTACTCCTCTCTCCAAAAGGATAAAACAGAAACAGAAAATCGCTACACAAGTACATTACCATATGTCATCGGTCCTGTCCCAGAGAGGTCACTAGAGTAGAAGAGAATTCACGTGTTCTGATCCCAAAACACACCTCTGTTGAATTCAGATGTTCATAAGGCCTTGGACATGCTTCCCGCATGCTCCCGCTCAGCACTGAGCCCCTACAGCCGCAATTAGAGCGGCTTTAGTAGGGGCTCACCTGCGCTTCCTGGGTAAAGCCCAGGTCTTGGGGGAATTTAAAATTCCCCCGCTTGCCGGCGAGACAGGCCGGTCACGTGAGCGGTTCGCCCAATGAGGGCGAACCAGCTCCGTGACGTCACTGGCCCGCCCCCGGCCAGTGACGCGCTAGTGACGCGCCCGCCCCCGGACCGCCCCCTGACGGCCTGCTGAGAGTAAGCAACCGCAAGGCCAGGGAAAGCACCGCTTTCCCTGAGCCTCAGCGTGCCTCAGCACGCCAGCGGTAAGCGTGTCCGGGGCCTATCTACTACTCTTCTCCCATGTAAACAACATACACACAACCCTGTCGTAAATTAACTCTGACATTTTTACGACTTGAAAAAGGGGGGTTGAGGGGGGGAAAAGAGCTTTTCTTGTGACATAAATTCGGACTCAATATATAAACGGCCTCAGAACTTTGTTGCCATAATACTTAGACCAGTGTTTCCCAACTCCAGTCCTCAGGGAACCCCCAACAGGTCAGGTCTTAAGGATATCCCTGCTCCAGCACAGGTGGGTCAATCAGCGGCTGAGTCATTTTGACTGAGCCAACCTGTGCTGGAGCAGGGATATCCTTAAGACCTGACCCGTTGGGGGATTCCCTGAGGACTGGAGTTGGGAAACACTGACTAAGACACACGAGAGTCATATCAATAGATTCCGGCGAGTTTGCTGAATGTAACAGGACTAATTTTGACCGACTTGCTCCTAAGTTTGAGCGACAAATCTGTCCATTGCCACCTCCTAAACATCAAGTGTTTGGCATCATTTCAATTTGTTTCATTGCAAGATTTGCAAATATGTCAACAGAAAAAAGGAAAGAAATCTGCGCTACCTATATAACTCAATTAAATGTGGACAGTGAAATAGATAAGGTTAACCTACATGAACTTGAAAAAATAATCAGTGGTAAAAGCATTATACCAATTGTAACACTAACCAATTAATGCAAATAACAAAGAAATAATTGCAAGGTGCAGTGAAAAAAAACAAAAACATTTCTTCAAATGTCCAATTCAAAGCCAAAGTAAATAAGTGTGTACTTGAAAGTCTATGAACTCCTGATGAAGATGCTAAACATCGAAACACGTTGGGACGGTCTTTCACACAGTTGGCTTAGACACCCGTCCTAACCCCCTCAGAGACACAGGAGGCAAAAAGACGCTGCTACAGGATTCTATCAGACACAGCTGGGAGACCCGCCAGGGACGATTTGAAAGGCACTGCTACTATGCTTCTGATCTAGCGACACATAGTAAGGGCAAAATATTAATACTTCTGTCGCTGGCTTTGATACATTGTTTATACTTGTTTCACCTTTTATTAATGCTCTGTTGCACTATGATCCTAGAGATATTTTCTATTAAAACAACATTTGATCGCAGTATGGGGGCACGTGCCTCTTCATTTTTGCTCATAGATTTACAAATATGTATTTGTTATTCCTGCAAATAGGTGTCAGGCAAATGATAGTCCTATATTTAAATATAGCACTCAGACTAAGTGGTGACCAGTTTATCACCCCTCTCTGTGATGCACAGGGGATATTTGAAAAATTTATGGATTTGTTTGAGGCCAACAGCTCATTATCTAGCTATTGTCTACAGCAGGGGTGCACACATTTTCCCTCTCCCCCCTGCCCCCCCCCCCCCCCCAGAGTGCATCCCTGGTCTACAGCCATTCAACCTATACATGTCACTTGCAGTGGGCCATCAGTGGTAACCCCCAGGTTAAGCCCTCTTTCTAAATCAACACAAACACACAAAGGGCCTTGACATGTCATAACAAGAATTCTTGTATTTTTAAAATAAGTTGTACCCAACGTTAACCCCTGAAGAACTAGCTGGATTCAAATATTTAATATCCCCTGCCATTTTTATCTGCAACAAAAGCAGTAATAATTTATATAGTAGGACATTTTTTTTTATTTTTAAAGTCACCTTTTAGTTAACCTCGCTCCCTTATCAGGAGGGAGCGTGTAATGCTATGCAATTGGAGACATCTGTCAGCAGAGAGTGAAACGTGCCCTCAATGTAACCGTCACTGGCAGGAGTGGAAGGGCTTCTTCCAGTTTCAAAACAAGCTCATCCTAGTTACTGTGCTATGTTTAAAGTCATTCCAAAAAAAAATAGAAGGCTTTAGCTCTATAAAAGCCTCCTATATGTCCTTTAGGCAAAGGCTTTACAGTCCTGTGATGTTTACGTCAATGTCACTCTGGTGGACCATAAACCTTGGGAGTAATGTTTCCATGAAGCAATGCTCCAGGGAACCGACACAGATCCTCACAGTGCATGCGATGGTGAAAAGGAATCCTAGCAACCACACCATCACTTGTTGTTATTAAATTATTTAGTAGGCGTTAAAAATAATATGCGTATTAATATATCACTGTGTGCTACCCAGAGTAGTGAGTGCAGACCACCCAGTACAGGCAGGAGAAGTGGGCAAAACCAAGTGTGCAAAACGTTATATAAAAAAGTTTAATGTTTGCATCTTATCCCCGGAGAATCTCCCGCTCCTTAAACATTTCATTAGTGTTAAAAAAAAAAATCATGATCTCTAGTCTGTGGTTACCATGGTAATCTTTAGACTCCACTTGGCTGAGGAGACCTCCTTTCTAATATTGCAGGCATTTAATATCTTTAAAATAAATAAATAATCTATCTCCCTAACAAAGCATTAGATTTAAAAAAACAAAAATAATCGCAGCTTTGTAAAAGTTCGAGGAGATGTAAAAATGGCGATCAGCGCTAACTGCTGCTTTAACGTGTGCAACACCAAAATCATTCAGCCGTGAAAATTCAAACAACTAGGCCAGGAGTGGTCCACTATAGTTCTCAAGGGCCATCAACAGGTCAGATTTGAAGGATATCCCTGCTTCAGCACAGGTGGCTTAATCAGTGGCTCAGGCATTGACTGAGTTACCTGTGCTGAAGCGTTTTAGAACCAAAACCACATCCAAAAATGTAGTGTCCACCCTTTTTAAGCAGTTGTACATTTGCAACCATTGCAAAGTTGCATAGCTACGTGCAAATGAACTAATCATTTTTTGAATGAACAATCTTGTAGTTCTAGTGATCAGAGGTTTTGTTTAAATCCCCTTGAGAGATCTGGTTTGTGAATGAAATATATGGGCTGATGCTGTCCCAACATATGATACAATATAAAATCTCTCCCGGCTATTTAATCCAATGACCACATACCTGACTTTTCCTTTAGATGCTCTTACCATCCTGGTTTCACCCACTGACATCCTTTACTGAGACACAGAGATCTGAACAGAAACACAAGGTCGGAAAGGCTTTTGACACAAACTCTGTGCAGCTGTGTTCACAGGTGATTCTGATGTGCCCTGGCTGCTACTTTAACCTGGCTACTTCCACACAGGCTCACACACAAAGCATTACCTCAGTGATTACAATCACAATGATATTGCACTCCTTCCATTGCCCCGAGTGACACATTGCTGGCTCCACTAATATGGAAAGGTTACAGTGACTGAAGTGGTAGAAAACTGGAGGCGTATGATTTCCTAAGTGAATCAGGTATTTTGCATTTGTTATACACAAACATTACATTTATCAAATAAAATAATAACGTTTTTGTGATGTCACTCCCAGACGTGCAAAATGGTGTCATACATTATTCATTTAAATATATATGAAATGTATATACATGCAAATGCTTCTCGCAGTAAAGATAGCCAGGTAACAAGCCAGGTATTAGGGATATCCCTGCTTCAGCACGGATGGCTCAATCATAATGACTGAGCCACTGATTAAGCCAAAAGTGCTGAAGCAGGGATATCCTAAAAGTTTGACCTGTTGGTGTCCCTTGAGGACTGGAGTTGGCCGCCCCTGTGCTAAAGGAACCGTGACATGTGGAAGCCCATCGTTTGCCCACTTTGGACAACATTAACTCTTACCAAAAATGTGACGTATGACAGTGTGGCCCTAGGGTCATGTGATCGCTATTGCAGCAATCTGTGGGAATGGGTGGGATCCGCTCTCTTTTTGGAGTACATGCATTAAACTGCAATAGTGCCAATCGGGGCACTGCCATACATACACTCCCATCAACTTCCCGTTTCAGTTTGAAAAAAAAAAAAAAGCAGTGGTTAAAGTGCATTACCAAAATCAAAGGCGGCACTGTCCCTGATTCCAAGAAATCTTTAACGTGGGCAAAAGGCGCGTCTTTATGGAACTCATTTTACAAATAATTCTACAATGTGTATGTTCTAAAACAGAAAAAGGTTTTTTTTATGCTCGACTTCTTCAAAAAGAAAATGCAACTGTAGGTTTCTAAATAAAACAAATAGTGGATTGTACATGTGATGGTGCTCCCTGTCCCTGCCTGGTACCACGTCACTTTGACTTTTGGCTTTAACCTTGACAGTGTCCTTCTGTGCTCTTAAATGGCACATGCCTTTGTTCTATTTTAGGAGCACCTTGCTATATGATTGCTGCAGCCGCTCACAGAGCTGAGAAAGCAATCTAAAAAGGTTTAGGCCAGGAGTAGCCAACTCCAGCCCTCAGGGGCCACCAACAGGTCACGTTTTAAGGATATCACTGCTTCAGCAGAGGTGGCTCAGTCAAAGACTGAGCCACTGATTGAGCCACCTCTGCTGAAGCAGTGATATTCTAAAAACCTGACCTGTTGGTGGCCCTTGAGGACTGGCGTTGGCCACCCTTTCTCTTCCCGAATGATTTGGGAAGATAGCCAGGGAATAGTTGTTAGATTGTAAGCTCTTCGGGGCAGGGATTTTCTTTCCTATTGTCTGATTTTGCTGCACTTATTGTATTATTATAATTCCCAGTACTGTATTCTTTGTGAAGCGCTGAGTACACTTTTGGCGCTATATAAATAAAGACATACAATACAATATGACCATATGACTTTGTGCAGCGAGATATTTTGCCAATGAAAGGACTAAAAAAAAGAGAGATGGGTAAACGTTTCCTATTTCCTCCACCACTTAAATGTACTATTACAATATGTTCCCATTTTAGAACTTTAACATAAACGCCTTCATACCAGTGTTCACTATGACCATTGAAATGGAACATATTATTTATTATTTATTTATAAAATGTTTTACCAGGAAGTAATACATTGAGAGTTACCTCTCGTTTTCAAGTATGTCCTGGGCATAGTTAATATGACAAATAATACATGGTTACAAATACAGTTACATCAATGAACAGGGTATACATTATATATAAGACATTGCATGCACAGTTAGAGAAGATTTATATTATAGGCTTATGTAACAGTTACAGACCAGATTAAAATGTGAGACAGCCTGAGTTTTGAAAGAACTTAAACTGGTGGTGGATGTGAGAGTCTCTGGTAGGGTTTGGTAATATGCTAATTAGGATAGTGAGCGTTATGTCAATATGCACTAGTATTTATTGTCATTATAGACAGACAATGTCCTAATTTCTCACTTTTAATATGCAAATATCTTGTCAGAGAATGTGTTTTTATACCTTTATTAACACTGGTAAATGCTTATTGTGTTCCAACTTGACTCGGTGATACTATGAAGCCTGATTTTAATAGGAGAGGTATAACAGATAGATTTGCCAGAAGCCCTATTTGTGAGAACATAACACCAAAAAGCAAGATGTGTATGGATATAACATACATGCAGACTTTGTGGCCAGATATTTATTTCCTGTTTGCTAGGAAAATATGAAATAGAACTATACTGAAGATTAAATTAACATAAATATAGACATAGATATATATAAAAACATTTGCTACTTCTTTTACCAATATAAGAGGGCAAAAAGGCGAAAATTACATACATTTCCCCCTCCCCTCCCCCCATCTCCCCTCCCCACCTCCCACCCCCCACTAACAAAAAATAATTCTGTATCCCTGGAATAAGCAAAAATAAGACTAGTATATCCATCCCCGTAAGCAGTCACAGCAACAAACCTATCTCTCTTTTATTTTCAGATCTGTGTGCCGTCTGAATAACACTCACATCTGCTGTTAAGTTTTTACTGTTCAATGTTACTGAAAAAAACAGAACGTGAATCTTTGCGATGGTTATTTTCTGAATAGGCATAATTAATCAGACAATTTCCATCCCACGATACCGTTTTCTGAAAGGAGCATCCTCCGTTTTGCATAACACAGGAACAACTTAATTGCAAGATTTTATTACGAGAACCCCCTTTCTCTGCAACCTCCCTTCTCATAAATGTTCGTCAAGCTCCATCTGTCCCTATTATCAAGTTACAATTTAAAACGCACCTTTTTGAAGTATGTGTTTCAGTTCCCGGGAAATCACCATTTAACATGCCACAAATGTGCTTACCCTCTCTGCTAAGCATCTATTTTGTAAGCCCTTCAGGGCAACAGTTTCCATTTTTCTCTGTACTTTACATTGTTTGCAGTACAAGCCTATTATGAAGTCCTGAGTACATGGTAATTCTAGGCATACACACAACGATTACTAGGATCAACCAGTATTGAAATAAAACAAATCCCAAGAACATTTAGCAGCATGAATTGTTGTATGTACATGTTCACTGCAGAACGCATTGTACTGTACCTAAAAAAAATGTAAAAGGTAACTAGGTGTCCTTACTTACTGGTATCTTACTGTAGTTTAGGTTGTGACTCAGCTTAGCAGAGGGTGTTTTATAACGATGTGAGTATCCATGATGTTGGATGTCTACACGCAGGTCAGTACAACAGCTGGCCAATAATTCTTATTGTGAGCCATGAGCGTCAGAGCAAGACATTTTATTTAACAAGAAAATATAATAAAAAAACAATCGCACCCCATGTATTTTCTTAACATGTCACTGCCTCTTACATTGTAGTCACACTCTGGGGACCTAAACTTCAGCCTATTTGTGCATTTTGGACCTAATGTATGTATGTATGTATGTACATCTTTATTTATATAGCGCCATTAATGTACATAGCGCTTCACAGCAGTAATACACATGACATAATATAAATAACAAATAATACAAATAACACATAATGGGAAGAAGCGCATCAAACATAAAAGGGACATTTATGAAAAGGAGTCCCTGCCCCAAAGAGCTTACAATCAAATTGGTAAGAACGTACCTAATAAACGACCCTTGACTTGCTATTGTTGTGTTGCGTTGGTATTATAGATCTAGTGATCTTAATAGACCATTACCTGATTCTGCCATCACGCATTACTGGGACTTCCTCCTATGAGTCACTTTACCTGGTGTCTGAGGCCATTTGGTATAGATATAAATGATATAGTATAAAACAACAGTCAGTTAAAAGTACAATCCCATTTTCCTGGTTTGAATTTTTCAGTTATGTACGAAGATCTAATTAACCGCTAATGAAATCAATCTCTTAGATTGTAAACTCTTCGGGGCAGGGATTTCCTTTCCTATTGTCTGATTTTGCTGCACTTATTGTATAATTATAATTCCCTGTACTGTATTCTTTGTGAAGCGCTGAGTACACTTTTGGCGCTATATAAATAAAGACATACAATACAATATGTCCTGAAATAAAATGGGGATATTATATTGTTGTCGTTTACGGGTTGCAAAAGTATTAACCAATTTGCTACTAAAAAATGTATATACACTACCGACACGCTTTATTACTCTGCGGCCAGATCCGCAAGCCGGGAGATTTCCCGGCTTGCTAGTGGCCGCCCCTCGGCGTGCCGCGCGTCATAGACGCGCGGTCACGCGTCTTCGGGAGCGTGCACCCCCTGCACGCGCGTCCAGGGGCTCCCCGAGGGAGCCCTGGTGTCCCGCGATCGCGGGACAGCGGCAGGGGGTTCCGGGGGACCCGGCGGACCCGGCAGCGGTAGGGAGAGCGCCCCGATCGGAGGGCGCTCTTCCGCTGCTTCGGCGCGCGCCCGTCACTCTCGGGCGCGCGCCAGGCTACTGCTGCGGCCAAGAACGGGCAAATGCTCGAATAAACTTGGCCGCAGCAGTATGACGCCCTGCATCTTTAATCTGTGTGACTCTAACTTTACAGTCTCCCTCTAGATGCCAAATGTATATCTTGCTTCATAACAAGTGCTGTACCATAAACAAGCCCATCTACAGTATGGGTCTGTGCCATCAAGGAGAAGTTGATGACAGCTGATGTATTTTCATGCAACATTTTATTAAAAAGATAGGTTTTTAATTCTGTGATTATGCTTTATATGCATCAAACTGTATTCTTATTAACCCCTTTGTGTCCATTGCATTGCTGGTACTGAAGATTAAGAAAATGCTGACTACTTTTTTCACTACAAAAGACCAGATATTGTCCCTTCCTCGTAGTGTGTACAGCCTGGTGGGAATTCCTCATTCCCCCATAAGGGGGTCATGAGAGAGGGTTGTCCCCTAAAGCTCTTTTTTTTCCCTCCCAGGTATCCCAAATATTTAAAGTGAATTTAATGACCGGATTTATTTATTTATTTATAAAATATTTTACCGGGAAGTAATACATTGAGAGATACCTCTCGTTTTCAAGTATGTCCTGGGCACAGAGTAAAACAAAATAATACATGGTTACAAATACAGTTACATAAATGAACAAGGTATACATTATATACAAAACATTGCATGCACAGTTAAAGAAAATATATATTATGGTTGGTTATATGCCTCTCTCGGTCTATGTTTTTTTTGGGATCCACAGCACCAAATCTATATTCTGTACAGGGATCTCTGCCGCTTCTATCTCCACCCATTTGATCGTCTGTGTGGGTCTATGCCAAGCCGGTAAGTGAGTCAAATGTGCTGCAGCATAGAACTTATTTAATGATGGTAAGGCCAGGCCACCACTTCTCCTTATTCTTGTTTCTTTCTTTCCCCAAATGAATGTATACATTTTGCTTGGCATACTGTATCATTCATGATTTTGATTGGGATATTTAGCACAGGTTGAACTTGGTGGACGTATATGTCTTTTTTCAACCTCATCTACTATGGAACTATAGGACAGATAGAGCAGCCTGGGGAGAGAATTCATCTTAGCTGATGTTATTCTGCCAATCCATGACTTGCAATACCTGTTCTGCTCCTCCAGATCTGGAATATTTTCTTTTTATTTTGCCCCTTAAAACAAAATGTTGTTGCTTTTTGATTGCACTTCTTTCTCTAAGGTTCAGGTACAGTATGTGCAGAGCAGTAAAGAGATGCTTCTCTCGGTACCTATAAGATGTATGTATCCATGGATGTATATCTTTATTTATATCGTCCCATCCAGGCACATAGCGCTTTACAATACACGTGACATAATAATATAAGGCTGCGGTCCCGCTGCCTGCACTGCACACGCGTCTGCGAGGCAGGCGGCGCGTGCAGCCGAATTCCCCGGTCTGCAGTGAGCTGCAGGGGGAAAGACAGGGGGGGGGACGTGACGGGGGCGAGGCCGTGACATCACCCGGCAGGTTCGCCCTAATTGGCTGAACCGCCGGAGGCGTGGCCTAGCGCTCCGTCGTGACTCCTGCTCTCAATTTTCTTGAGAGCAGGAGCGCGGCGGCCCCCCCTCGCAGCGGCCCTGGCCCCATTGAGCGGCGGCTCTTGTCCCTGCAGCGTCCGCCACAGTGGGCGCTGCAGTAGCCAGCGGGGACCTGGCCTAACACATAATGGGAAAAAGCGCTTCAGACATAAAACAATAGAAAAAGGAGTCCCTGACCCGAAGAGCGTACAATCTAATATGCATGTACACGTCGCTTGCGGTTTTTATGCCCCCTTGCTCTGCACTGATATCCACAGTTTTATTTCAACGAGTCGCCGAATATAAATACATAGATTTTTTTTATAATTCCACAGTTACATTGTAATGTGTCACTAATTTCCGTTAAACAAAGCATATTTGGTAACAGCAACTTTTACAACGTATCATATGGCAGTGTAACCTGCATGCAAATAAACCCTTAGGCGGCACTCATGATGTTTCCTAAACGTTACCGAGGCCGGACCCCCAGGGTTACTTATGGTGTTTGTGGCATGCCAGGTGATAATTGCATGTCTTCTAGGGGAGGATGGTGTTCACCGTTCCATCGACGTGGTGAAGGCGATCGGCAAGGAAGCGGACCGCTCTCCGCTTCCACTCGCGTCACTGGGGGCCTGGCTGTGATCCTGGAAGTCCAGTGGCAATCTGGTGTTACCACCCTTCCAGAAGGGAAAGGGTCAACCAGGTCAGAGGATCTGAATTGGATCATCGCATCACTGCTAGAGAGTTTTCATTAAGCATGTAGATTGGCCCAATGCAATATTCCCTGGCTACTAAGAGATCCCGGGAAAATATTGCACAATGTATGCGTGTATGTGTTTGTGTGTGTGTGTGTATATATATACTTAGTAAAGTTATGGTTGGTAAAAAAAAGTGACAAAAACCCTGTTTCCTGTGAAAAGTGAATATTTTACAGTCTGGGATATTTTTTTTGATCACCATGAAATTGTTTATATATACACATGTATATTGCTCAACTTTCCGCTTTCAAGACGTGATGACCTCCATGTGAGCAGATACATTGTGAAAAGTAAGGTAAACAGACAAGAAAGACTCTCACAAATGAGACACACAATATGAAATGTCTTGAATGCCGAACAAAGCAATTGTAATATAGACAATAACATGAAGCTTTGACATTGTCCGCATCATCTTGTGGAATTTAATCCATCTGAGTGCTTTCAAGTACATTTCTTTAATCCCTTCATTTATCCTTTCATTCTGCGCTGAGACATGAGTGTCCTCCTTGCTGATAGAAGCAGAATCTCTTCTCTGATTTCCGACAGCGGGGTCTTTTGCTAGTTCAGTGATCTACTCTGCCAGCAATCATGCTCAAATTCTCTTCTACTCTGTGTGTACAGCACATCTGCAGCTGGCAATAATTGTGAGTAAGGTAACGTTGCCATGTGTTGGCACTACTGGTATGCCAACGTAGAGGCATACCCCGCATTAACGTACGCAATGGGTCCAGAGCATGTATGTAAAGCGAAAATGTACTTAAAGTGAAGCACTCCCTTTTTCCCACTTATCGATGCATGTACTGTACTGCAATCATCATATACGTGCATAACTGATGTAAATAACGCATTTGTAACAGGCTCTATAGTCTCCCCGCTTGCGCACAGCTTCGGTACAGGTAGGGAGCCGGTATTGCTGTTCAGGACATTCTGACAGGCGCATGCGTGAGCTGCCGTTTGCCTATTGGGCGACATGTACTTACTCGCGAGTGTACTTAAAGTGAGTGTCCTTAAACCAGGGTATGCCTGTATACTGAATGTGCTTTATTTTTTTGGAACGGTGTCTGATCGGTAGGTAGAGGGATTGGAAGGATTCCTATGAGGCGTATGAATAAGGCGAAACAAAATCCAATCTATGAAACAAAAATGTAATCAATGTTTTTTTAGCGCAATCTACCTGCTCCATCTGAAAGCGAATATGCAGAGGGCAGTGTGGTTCTCAATCAATAAACGTTGCAGGCAATCAAATAATTCTCTCCTACAGCCTAATGTACTCCCCATCACAGATAATCACCATACTTAGTACAATGAAATGGAAAAGCACACGATTCCTGCTCAGATTCAGGATACCAACGCCTGACTGTGTTTGTAGCAATCACTACAACTGTCATTATTAACTAAAGACACTAAGGGGCGTATTCTAGAAGCTCCGAAGTCATCATGGCCAAATGGCCCGGTTTGGCATGTTCACAAGAAGCGGAACGAAATGTGAGAAAAAACGGTATTCTCTATTGCAAATCACTTCTAAAAAAAAAAGGGACAACCCGCACGGTTTCACAGCCAAAATTCCCGGATTGTACACGCTTTAGGCTGCGGTCCCAGTACAGCCTGTGCGCACGGCGCGGCGTGCACTGTGCGTGTAAACACCGCCCCTCAATGGGGCTGGTCCCAGTACGCACCGTCACGCAGAAGGTGCAGCCGCGCCGTGCGGCAGGGTTTTTCCCAACTCAATCAAATTGAGTTTACTCCTAGCGACGGAGGCGTGGCCACGCCCCCACCGGCGGTTCACCCAATGAGGGCGAACCAGCCATGTGACGTAATGGCCACGCCCTGCAAATCCCCGACCACGCCCCCTCCCGTCGCAAGATTCTCCTCTCCCTCACAGACCGCAGATCGCGGTTAGCGCTGTGCACGTGCCCCCCCCCCCCCGCTGGGCGCGCGTGTCACAGACATTACTGGGACCGCAGCCTTAGAAGCGGAGTTACCAGAGGTGGAGCTAACTCAGTCTGACTGATGGGTTTTGCTCTCTCAGCCAAACCCATGTTTCAGACTTTGGGCGTAAGTGGCAATACCAATCTCGCCCCCTTTAGGTGGTGTTAACAAAATGTGAGATTTTAGCCACTAGAATAGCAGTTGTGGGCAAAAAATGTTAATTAGAGGCTTTTTTTTTTTTTTTTTTTTTTTTTTTTTTAAAGCAGATCGGATTGTCAGAGCAAGATTGAAAGTGCTTGTAAAAAAGCTGTTTAGACTCGGTTTGTACATGTGATAATGAGTTTCTCAGTGATATCCCTGACACGTCCTACAATAGTTCTCACTCTGTTCACAGTTCCCTTGCATGTCCACCGGGTGTGCTGCTGCTGCTGCTGCTGCTCCTGTCTTGACTGGGACTTTCCTCTGCTGTTTCCTCTTGGTTCTATTTAGTATCCTCTCTGCATATTCCTCTTCTGTCTGATTCTCTGTGTAGTCCCCCTTCCCTATGACTAAGGGAACTACGCATGCTGAATACCTGCTTGCTCACAGGAGGCCTAATCCTCCGCCACTGGGAGCCTGGGGTGAGCTCTTTCTTCTTTGGGTGCAGCGCCTTCACCTATGAGGGATCCCAGCGTTGGCGGGATAACCCCAAACAGGAACCTAGACAGTCAGTAATAAGTGATACACACACAGGTATATAACTAACTTATATTTACTGACATACATATAACAATACGATAACAATAACAATATAATAGCCCAAAGCAACAACACAATGTGGTAACCCAATGTCCCCCACAGTACAGAGGGTGCCCAGAGCACCTAGGACCCCGGTGTCCACAAGAGCAGGCCAACCCAAAATGTGAGGTAGCGCTAACCGGGTGGGTTGTGGTGGTGCACGGTGGGTACCTTCCTGGCTACGACCAGGGTTTTATGGGGATCCTTGGTTCGCAGAACCACATCTGTGATCCCACGATGTGGGGTGTGCAAAATCCCCTCTTGCCTTACAGTGATGATCCACCTCGTGGGGGAGCTCCAGCAGGAGTGTCTCCTGTAGTGTCTGTAGGGGCCTAGTCCCAGGCTGCAGGGTACCACGTGTCAGTCAGTCCGTCCGAGGGGGTGGTAGCTGCAGCTGCAATTCTAAGGGGAGGGTCCTTACCTAGGGCCTTTCCTGCAGCAGAACTGTTGTATGGTTCGGGACTAACTGGGGCCTTGGGGGTTACTCTGGCCTAGTCCAGGGGCTACTGCTCCCTGGACGCGTCTGTCCGAAACTCCTGGCTCCTGCTAGACTGGAGCACGTTGCATTTTCACACCAAAGATCTATCTGCCTCTCCTGGAGGATCCTGGGATTTGTAGTCCCTTGTTGAGCCATTGTAAGATGGCCACCGCAATGAACTGGCTGCGCATGTGCCGCGCTTTGCACTGCGCACGTGCAACACCAAGATAGTGGCCCCCCGCTTTCCTGGACCATCCCCGAGCTCCGGCGGCTCCAATCAGCCTGCAGTCTCCCCTCCTCGCATCGGAGGTAAGAGGGGACTCGGCTACATCCTCCCCTTGGTGGAGAATCCATCATCCCCACTTGGGAACAACATATACAATACAGAAGTATGGGGCGAGAAGTGCAAGATCTTTGTAACACTTTCCTGTTTGTGATAATTTGTTGCCAATATTCCCAGCAGTTTGAGCTGTAAACTATAACAATATATAATGTTACCTTAGTAATATAAGGATGCATTGTAGCTGCTGAGTTACACTGACTGAAGGATTGATACGGAAAGGCGGCCATTACGTTAGGCACGCAATCAGGATTTTTACAGATTTATAACAGGGGCACCAAACAATTGTCAGTTTAGGTAAGAATGTAGAATTATACATGGTCACATGCTCTACATATACAAATAAGAAACACAGAAAAAATAGGAAAAGATTTATTACCGCTTTAATAAATTCAGTGTTGGAAGAGCTTATGCATGAAGCACTAAAGGGTTAAGCTCGGCAGCAAATGCATTGAGAAAAACCCATTAGGCCGAAGATATATTTGTTTCTGATTGAGATTACTGCCCAGTCACGAATCACAAAATGTGAACATGTCCCTCTGATACAAAGTGGCAGCACTCAATTGCAATTTCCAGCCTCATCACAGAGAACACAGATCTTTCAATGGGAAAACTGTCTCCGCCCCACGCAGTGCCCAGGGCAAGCTTGAAAGCAATTTATATTAGCCTAGGTCAATCTTCGATTATTCTTAGGTATATTAAAGATTTGTCTTGAGTGATCTTATAACTCTCTATTCACACGCTGTGGTCTTCCGTGTTCTGTCGCATTGCTCAAGGAAATAGGGGGTTTATTCTGATTTTATAGGGTTATTGGGAATTGGCTTTTACATATTTTTTTATACTCGGTCTCAAGTTTATTGTGAGAAACATTACAAATTGAGGATTAAACCAACTGGAATTGTATTTATAAAACAATTATAGGAGGGCTCCAGGAGTAGGAGGAAAATGACATTTTCCATCTTGCAGTATGAAATGGAGAGAAGGCTGCATTAAATTACACATAATAAGAAATGATTAACTTTACCATGCCAGATAAAATATTGCATTTTCTCTACATAAATACTTTCCCCACAAACTTTTCACTTTAAAGTATAGTAGAAAGGATCCAAAAAGGAAAAAACGAAGCACAGCTTGATGTGTTATTGATATATTGTACACATTGTACACATTATATATACTTCACAAGGATATATACTGTATATATAAGTCTGCAGGTGGAACTAATTGATCAAATTAAGGACTCTCTATTTAAGGAACCATCTATGGACTTTACAATATCTTGAACCCCTGAGGAAGAACGCAATTTGGCTTTCGAAACGCGTAGGGTGGCTAACATTGCACTTCTAAATACACCGTGGTTGGCGAATCTCCCCCCGGCAAGAACAGATTGGTGTTGCGGCTATATGGACAGCTGGCGGCCTGTTCCTATGACGCTGTGTCGCTGTGTCGAATCTGCGGCTGCAGACCTGGAGTAGCTTCGCGTCCCGTGCTGTGCTCTGTGGGAAATCATCTGCTCACACGCCGGCTGGCGTGCACACACCAACGGAGACGCCCAGGAGTACACAGTCTACTTCACCGAGAGGGGATACTCTCTAATATATCCACTGCCTGCTTACAATAACCATCTGGTGAGTGAGCATTTCATCCACATCACCGGTGTTGCAGAGTGCATATTCAATCAATTGTGTCCTATTGTTTTTATGTTTATGTATACCTATTAACTTGATATTAAATGTTTTTATCTTTATTAGTTCCTAATTGATATCTCAGCTGTATGTTGTCTTTATGTTGTTTGTCTCTTGTGTAACAGTATTACGCTATGTATTGTGCTTTCTTCTTTTAAAGCACACCACGAGGAGTCATTCCTGATCGTCCAAACAGGCTTGGTTTTATATCCTTTTTATTGGTATTGTTTGCACAGGCGCCTACTGATACATATTCCTTTCCACATCACAAGGATCTCCAGCAACTATAAACATAAATATATGTTTTTTTCATTTGAGCTCCGATTTTTGGAGGGCTGGCAACAGTCCTGAGAGATGTTGGATTCCACTTTAAAGTATAGTACAGGGGGGCGCAAACATTTTTCCCTGCGCCCCCCTGCCAGCGGTCACTTCACCCCCATGCCCCCCCCTCACCCTCTCTGTCGTCGGCTCCGGCGTCATGACGTCACATGACCTCGCAGCGTCATATGACGCCGTGTTGCCATGGCGACGCGTGTGGAGCCAAGGTAAGTAAAGGTTTACAGAGGCCCTGTAGCCTATAATAATAATAGTTTTTCTCCCCCTTGTAAAGCACTGACAGTGTACACAGTGTTGTACAGAGAAACGTCTGCAGGCACAAGTCCCTTGCCATAGAGCTTACAATCTATTTTTTGGTGCCTGAGACACAGGGAGATAAAGAGACTTTCCCAAGGTCACAAGGAGCTGACACTGGGAATTGAACCAGACTCCCCTGCTTCAAACTCAGTGTCATTGATCCAGCACCTTACTCACAGAGCTGCTCCTTCAGCACATAACATTTTACCTTTACTATTTTGAAGTGATGTGTAGTGCGGGACAGGGAAAGGTAGGGGAGTTTTTCCACACGGTTCCTGTAACAACTAAATCTTCCATTCCAGAAAACCCCACACTGCAGAAAAGAACAATACCCGCGGATTGAAATGAGCACTAAATAGACATAGTTTTGTAATTGCAAGTGTAATGTTGGTTTAATTGGCAGCATATTTAAAACCTATTCAATATTCATCCTTCATATTGTCTCTTCCTCCTGCAAGATTTAATCATGGAAAATAAACAGCACAATGTCTCCATTCATAATGAACCAGAGCTATTGTAAAAGTATACATATAAATGTATTAGTAATCAGTGGCGTAACTACAATTTTTGGACTCCCCTGAATTTTTTTTAAAGGCCCCCCTCTGTCACTCTTTCCCTCCTCCTCTCTATCTCTTCCCCCCTCTTCTCTAACTCTCCCACCCTTCTCTCTAACTCTCCCCCCTTCTCTCTAACTCTCCCACCCTTCCCTCCCTCTCTCACCCTTCTCTCTAACTCTCCCACCCTTCTCTCTAACTCTCCCACCCTTCTCTCTAACTCTCCCACCCTTCTCTCTAACTCTCCCACCCTTCTCTCTAACGCTCCCACCCTTCTCTCTCTCTCACCCTTCTCTCTAACTCTCCCACCCTTCTCTCTAACTCTCCCACCCTTCTCTCCAACTCTTCCACCCTTCTCTCCAACTCTTCCACCCTTCTCTCCAACTCTTCCACCCTTCTCTCCAACTCTTCCACCCTTCTCTCCAACTCTCCCTCTCTTCCCTCCTCTCTAACTCGTTCCCCCCTCTCTAACGCTCTCACTCTACCCCTCCAGCCAAACTGTCTCTCTCCCCCCCTAATCTCTAACTCTCTCAGACTCCCTTCTCCTCTCTCTTAAACTTCCCCCCTGCTCTCTAACTCGCTCTCTCTCTCCGCCTCCTCTCTAATTCTTTCACCTTTCCCCCCTCTTCTCTAACTCTCACACTCAATTCCCATCACTCTCTAACTCTATCACTCTCCCTCCTCTCTCTGTTTCTCTCTCTCACCCCTCCTCTCTAAGGCTAGGTCCCCGCGCGGTTGCGTGCGCGCCTCTCACCAGCCTCTTACCTCCTCCCCAGCAGTCCCCGATGACTCCTCGCTTCCGTGCTCACTGCATACTGTGACGCGTCAGCCAGCAGGGGATACAACTAGATTGTGTTCCCGAGCGGCGACGCGTCATATGGTGCACAAGGGAGCCAATCAGAGACGGGTTCCGATGCAGTCCCACTTGCCATATAGTATCAGACAGTTTTTGCAAGTCAAATCGCTTCACAAAAAGTTACTTTACTTTTCCCACACAAATCTACGGAAGGATTTCAGAGAGATTACTAAATGAAGAAGAGATTCATGTACATGTATATTTTTTTAAACCACCCCCCCGCCCCCAAACAAACGAGCATTGTTACAAGAAACACACCACTTAGGGTTGCAAAATAAAGTAAATCCTGGAACTCCAAATGATACAATCCCGAAACGTCTGTCAAATGTTCTGTTTACAGTAAAATGTACCATATCACTTCAATATCAGGATACATAAGTAGTAGTACAGGCAGTCCTCAGTTATCCGACACAATGCGTTACTCAAAATGGCGTTGGATAGCGAAACACGTTTTCCCATAGGAACACTGTTTAAATGAAAGGTTCCGTTCCTGAAGGCATTTTAACACTAAAATACACCAAATATTTTATGCAGGCAATAAGATATGCAGCACACAGAAATTATTGTATATACTGTATTTTATATATATACAGTAATATAACATTATATAGAATATAATATAATAATATTATATATTATATAGTATAATATATTATATAATATATATATTATATACACATAAACAACTTTGCAAAGCGCCGTAAGAGCGTTGGATAAGCCGTTTTGGCGTTGTAAAAATGAACATAGGTATGCATTGCATAGCGTGGGATAAGCCATTCGTTGTAAAATGAAGCGTTGTAAAACGAGGACTACCTGTACTTGCGTACATTGACACCGCCTCCCGTCATGGCCACGCCCACCCGTCATGGCCAAGCCCACCCGTCATGGCCAAGCCCACCCGTCATGGCCAAGCCCACCCGAACCATTTTGGCCACACCCCCGTGCCTAAAAAAGCTGTCTGCAGACCGCAAATCGCGGTGAAGCGCTGTGCACGCGCCACAAGGATGCCAGACTCACGTGACGGGACCTTAGCCTAACTCTCACACTCAATTCCCCTCCTCACACTAAACCCCCCTTGTTACCTTGCCTTGTGGGCAATGTGGGATGGGGGCGAGGCCTCAGGTCTGCGTCGGTGGGACGCTGGGACCGCGCAGGCGGATGCAGACGTTGGGCCCAATTTCAAGGCAAGCTCAACTTCTGGCACCGACCAAGACACGGGTACATCGGCGGGGGGTGGTGTGAGGGCTTTGCAGCAAAAGGAGGCCTCGGGACCCTGGCATGAAGATTGAGCCCGACCTCTGGCCATGCTCAAGCCGGGTCCTGCGCAGGGTTTTACAGTAGTGTAGTTACGCCCCTGTTAGTAACAAAGTAAGGGAAAGTGTAGTTGGTATGATACCTTTAATTGGACCAACATGTAATTGATATGTTACAAGCTTTTGAACTTCTCAGGGTCCTTCATCAGGCTTATATCAACTACAACTTTGCCTAATAGAAGTTATCATACCACCTACTCCCTCTCCCTCCTTGGTTACTACATGGAGGAAAGGACCAACACGGCGACCCACCCTTCTTTGTTACTATATGAGGAACGGGCCAACATGGCTACAGAACCTTCTTTGCCTATAAATGTATTACAAATTCAAAAATACGTCCAGTGCTGACAAACATGGATTAACTACCCCAATCCAAATGTCCTAATGTGTTTCGCACTACAACGCAATGCTTCAACAAAGGACAAATCTGGCACTGTTTGTCCTTTCGTATTGCCCACGTTTTGCAGCAGAGAGACTTTAGTTCATGACCGCACCAATGGGAGAATACAAACCTCGTCCAATAATTCCAAGATGAATGATACATTTCCACCAGGTGGTGCTATTGCATCACATCCAAATTATGACAAGGAAGTATTTGACTTAGCTCATTAACCAAATTAATGCCATAACACCACAGGGGTGGCCAACTCCACTTCCTCAAGAGCCACCAACAGGTCAGGTTTTAAGGCTATCCCTACTTGAGCACAGGAGGCTCAATCAGTGGCTTAGTCATTGACTGAGCCACCTGTGCTGAAGCAGGGATATCCTTAAAACCTGAACTTTTGGTAGCCCTTGAGGATTTGAGCCCCTGCTGCAAATATGTGTATATTGTGAACAATACATAATTAATCTGCTCCACCCATCACATGGTGCGATAAGGAATAAGAGGCACTGTTCCTGATCTGCCTGGCAACACATGACAGGGGATATGGGATTGGATAAGAAGAAATCCAGGTAGAATGTTGAAACAAACTGTCAGTTTGAGAGACACAGAAGAGCTCCAACTGCTGGTCTGATACCAGAGACATGGATAGGGAGTGCCAGTCTGAGAGGCACACAGAGAGACAGCCCAGGTGACAGTGAGGGGCTTAAGAGACAGCAGACACTCTGACAGATGGTGTGAGAGGAGGCTTGTAAGAAACTGCTAGCCAAGGAGAGAGAATAGTATTATAAGGAGAAGAGCCCACAGTGAGAGAGATCCAGATAGTGGTCAGACTGTTAAAGGGCCACCGGACAGCCAGGAGGCCCTTTCCTGCAATGTCATGTATCATTTGTGCACTGCTACATATATGTGACTGCTACATTGGAGGCTGGGACGATAAAAAGGGACAATACTGCAGTGTCATTGTGACGGAAGGGGCAATGTGGCTACTATAATAAAGATTAAGCCCAGCAATTGCCCCTCTCCGTCTGGATGGATTAGAAGGATGTTCCTGTAAATCCACCTTATTGTGGTTCATCTGGCCCAAAACCTGTTTTAATGTCTCATGTGAACGTCTATGGTTCGGTGTACTGGTATAAAGCCCTGCTGTGTTCCCTGGACATGCAGGGCTGACAAAACCCCTTTGTCCAGCCTGCGTGCCTGGGAAACCATTTGGTGCTCGTTCTGGAGGGGAAGGTGAGGTGGGGGAAACAAAGGCAAGGTGGGGGTGGGCAGAGAATGGGCCAGGGGGGCACTGGCTTAAAGAGTGGAGCCTGTGCCTGCCCCCAGACACCTATCTCAGCAGGAGATATCCAGCTGGCTTGGGGAACAGCTGCTGGGTCCCAGCCCCGTAGGCTCTGTTCTGATTGGTCTGTTTGAAGTTACCACTCTACCCTAAACCTGCCTCTGTCACACTTCCGACTCTAATTGGCCATCACAAGCGAGCCCTCGTTCTGTGATTGGCCCACACACAGCATCCGCGCTGAGATTGGTCACCGCTCCGTTTCCCATGCTTTTCAATGGAAGCAGAGAAACAATGTAATGGGGGCCCGTTCTGAGCTCTGGGGTTCATTCTGCTACTGGCGTGGAGGGGGACTAACCAGTGTGCTCCACAGGATTTGCTGGAGACAAAGAGAACAAGGCTTTAGGCTGACCCAAGTGGGAGATTCAAGCCTACCTGTGCCCTGGAACTTGGCTGCTTGCCGGACTTTCTTCCTGTAATTATACAGGTAAATAAGAATTTTAACTCAGGTAGTGTTAGGACCTTGAACAGTCATGTCTTGAAGTTGGCTAGCAGGCTTCAGACGTTTTGGCCAAAGGGTTGAACTAAATTACCCTTTTTCAAGAGAATATATAGATATTGCACTGTGTATTTTTGTCACATTGGAAGTAGCTTTGGGCATCTTTGTTTGTTTTTTGTTGTTGTATACATTTAGCCACGCCCACTAGCACTCCTTTTGACACTTATATACAGGCATACCCCGCTTTAAGGACACTCACTTTAAGTACACTCGCGAGTAAGTACATATCGCTCAATAGGAAAACGGCAGCTCACGCATGCTCAGTACGTCCTGAACAGCAATACCGGCTCCCTACCTGTACCGAAGCTGTGCGCAAACGGGGAGACTATAGAGCCTGTTACACATGTGTTATTTACATCAGTTAAGCACATATATGACGATTGCAGTACAGTACATGCATCGATAAGTGGAAAAAGGTAGTGCTTCCCTTTAAGTACATTTTCGCTTTACATACATGCTCCGGTCCCATTGCGTACGTTAATGCGGGGTATGCCTGTACATATATATATATTATGTGGTAATGTTTGGGGTTTCAAAGAGCTTATTGGGTGTCTGTGTGTTTATTAACTATGTGTAGCTGGTCTCAGCTGTTTTTGGGAGGTTAGTGGCTCCTCCTCCCAAGGTTTAAGCTCGCCCCTCCCCACTTTCCAAGTTGGTAGGTCAGTTTCATTTTGCCAGGTTACAACAGATCCAATGCTGATCATTCTTCCTGTAATTATACAGGTAAAGAAGAATTTTAACTCAGGTAGTGTTAGGACCTGCTAACGGTAATGCCTTGAAGTTGGCTAGCAGGCTTAAGACGCTTTGGCCAAAGGGTTGAACTAAATGACCCTTTTTCAAGAGAATATATAGGTATTGCACTGTGTGTTTTTGTCACATTGGAAGTAGCTTTGGGCCTCTTTGTTTGTTTTTTTTGCTTGCCGGAGATGCACAGAACGAAGCTCTGGGCTGATGCGGAAATTAAAACCCAATTTGAGCCCTAGGACTTGTATCTTTGCCGGAGAAGCGGAGCAGAACTTTGAGCAGGATTTTCTAAAGTCCCTACCCCTGTGATGTGTGGAAGCAACCCCTGGGTAAGCCTTTGAAGTGGAACCTGTCACCTAGTCAGCTAGGGTTCCTCTGCAATCCCCCTGTGTGGTGAGTGTAAGCTCTGTTGGTGATTTTGTGCAGTGTCTGCTGGCTCCGGCCGGAATAAATGCCCTTTATTTGACTCCTGTGTCCTGTCTTGTGCCTTGGTCCCGGTGTTAAGTTCTGGTTATCCGTGACAGCCATTATTTACTGTGTAATGTATAAATATATATTGTGTTGAGAATAGTGCTTTATTTAAGGGGTGAGGGCCGCTGGGTTAAGATTGCTATAAACCACCAGTAAATATATACACAAGTCATCTAGTTTAATTCAAAGGCTCAAATGATGGTGTTCTAAGGAAGGGAGGACTCAGGCCCCACCACAGCACATATAGACTGTGCTAATAGAGGGGTTATATATATATATATAGACATGGTAGTTTATTTTAAAATATATATAAGCCTCCCTACTGCAAAAGTATTTTTATGTACATAAGATACTATGCCTGTGATTCTGCTAACAGAATACATTTTCAAATAGGTTTTCCTGAAAGGTAGAAAACTAGTGATCTGTGCAGCTTCGCAGCTCAATTCTCCACATTAAAACAGCATTACAAGTGTTCTCTCTTTACACCGGTTTGAAGCAGGGGTCTCTCTATGGAGGTATTGAAAATACTTAGGAATACCAAATGGTAAGAAAATGATATATTGGTGAAATGTGATTTACAGGCTCTTTATACATATATAGCTCAAAAACTAGGGCTATCGGCTACCACACATTTTCTGGAATCGAATATGGAGAGGACGACTGAAGAAAAGGAGTTTATTCTGATGTAAGAGACGTGTGCAGAGGTACATATAATGGAGACCGATTAGGGTGAAATTATATCTTGGCTTTATTGAGCCTGTTTCTCAGTCCAGGCAAAACATACAAAAAACATAAAATAATAAACCCCTATCCCTTTGTAAGGGCTAACCTACTTCCCCAGACCCTATCTGCAGGACTGGAGGGATATTCCCATTATCAACCTATCACCCCAAAGTCTCAGGAGGTTCCTTAAGCAGGTAGCTCTCCATGTCAGTCTCTGGCAGGTTCCTAGGTCCTCTGTGTCCAGGAAATATAGGTCTCTGGGTGTCTTGATCTCAGCACACCTTTGTGTTCAAGACAGTGTCTGTGTGCAGGCTTCTCTGCTTTCCTGTATCAGCCCAATTGTGAACTCAGGAATCTCTCTCCTGTGTCTCACATGAGGCTTTTTACAAAGCTCTCATTAGTCCAGGCGGAGACTAGTTAATTGAGTGGCTGCAATTAACTATCTCTCTGCTAGATTCTCAGAGCTCTGAGACTGCTTTATTTAATGTATAGGGATTTCTGTTTTGTGTTTTATCCTGTTATTTTATGAAACTGTCCTGCATTTACTGTAATTGTATGTTCTTGTAATCCTTTTTCTGTAATCTAAGCACTGTATTTTTATTTATAGTAAAATATTTAATAAGTAATGCTTTGGGGCTCTGAATGAACTGTTGCATGCTTTGGAGAGAGTATTTACATTTTTGGAAACATTTTGCTACAACAGATTTGTGTTAAGCGCATAGTATTTTTCTCTAATAAACAGGGATCAGAGACCCTGGCAGATATATTAATTACATATTTTATTTGCATAATTCTTGGGTGGTGGAAGCATATAGATATGATTGCAATTGAGTAAGGAGTTAATATTGACTGATTGAAAGTACCTTGGTGAGGAGAAAGGTGAGTTGGCTAGAGTAGCTGTGTGTATTAACCGTGGTTGAATATCTAAGTCACGCTCTCACTTGTGTGCTGTTTGTGACAGATGGTTTATGGGGAAGGATTTAGGGGAGATATTGTTCATTTGAGGGACCTTTGCGAAGGTGAAAAATGGGCCAGCTTGTGAGCTGTGTATCAACCCTTTTCCTGTTCTCACAGGTGTGCCGTACGTGACATACATCAAGATGTTTTCTTTTTTAATTATACAGTATGTATGGAAGCAGACGCATTACCTTTTAAAGTATTTAATATTAGCATTTATCATATATGTATAATTACTCTTTTATAAGATAGTATGATCCCGATCTACAGAAGATCTTGGACATTGAGTACAATACATCAGATTCTATTGTAATATACTGTACATGTGTACCAAGTGCTAAATGAGGTCTCCATGTACCAGATGCATTGCATTTTCTTCTTCTATGTTGATTTCACTGTCATTGACTGTCTATTAATTGCATTAATTGAATGGTCCATGGTTTGCGGAAACATGTATAGTATCGCTAGCTAGCTTCACTTGTATTAGACTCAGAATCATACACATACCAACATTTTATTTACTACAAATTCCCCTTTTATATTGCGCTTTACTTAACCCAGTTTATTCTACTATACTCTATATTATACAGTATACTACTGTAATATTGTATTCACCATCACCACATGCACCCTTCTCACTACACTACATAGTCTAATATACTCATTAGAGGCTGATTATACTGATTGTGGATTCCCTTAATAGCTCCAGAGACCACCTCCTAATTTAGCATCCAATGTACACACACACGCGCATGCACACACACACACACACACACACACACACACACACACACACACACACACACACACACACACACACACACACACACACACACACACACACACACTACTTTATTTAAAAAATATATAAGCCTCACTACTGCAAAAGTATTTTTATGTACATGTACTATGCCTGGGCTTTTGCTAAAACACAATACATTTTCAAATGGGTTTGCAGTTCCTGATAGGTAGAAAACTAGTGATCTAGGCAGCTTTACAGTTCAATTTTCCACATTAAAGCAGCATTACATTAGTTTTCTTTCTACATAGATTTGAAGCAGTGGGTCTCCGGAGCTGAGCGTGTTAATTTAAGTTCCGGGGACCGCCAGCTTCTACATAAGGGGTGCTGGTATCTCTGCTCAGTTTAAATGTCCTGCATCACGTGGGCCAATAGGAAGCCGCAAGTGATGAGGTCAAGGCTTCCTATTGGCCCACAGGACGCGGGACATATAAGCTGCCATTATGTTAGCCCAAACTCGCCCAGCTGGTGTTACTCTGGGCACCGCCTTCCAAGGTAAGTATTTCAAGAAGCAAGGGGGTCCCGGAGCTGAAATGAACGCGGTTCAACTCCGGAGACCCCCAGCTTCAATCCTACTTAACAGGAGTGTTGCTTTAAGAGAATCTCAAGTGCAATGATGATCACTCTTCAGAGCTGATTAAATAGCACCTGCATGGCAAAAAATGCTCATTTACATGTAGATGCTAACTTACACTTTCTTACTCCCCTCTTCATCACAGCCGCGTTGTCTTCCCTGGGATCATTTCAATACTGAATACAGAAAACAGTATTCATCTATTTTCAGAGCTAAAATGTACCTTTGGACAGTCATTGGATGCAGGACCGGACACTAAGGCAAGTCGGACGCCTTGGGTCCCCGTGTCTTCTGGGGCTTTGCACTTCCTCCTCTACCTCCTGTCGGTGCCGGGATCCAACTTCCACCTGACTGGAGGGGGGAGCGCGGGGGCCCCTCTCCTCCAGCTCCCCTCTCTTGTTTGAAGTTGGATCCCGGCAGCCGGGTGGGGGAGGCGCTGGGCCACCGGGCCGGTGGCGAGGTAGGTGTGTGGGGGGTGGTGTGTGTGTGTGTGTTCGCTCTTACCTTCTCCACAGCGGGCCGCCTCCTGCAGTATTGCCATGGCAACGTGGTGGCAAGATGCTGCCGGTGGAGGGCTGCTGGTCTAGGTATGTCCCATCCCCCCTGTTTTTTTTTTTTTACAGGGGGGCCCTGCAAAGCCTTAGGCTGCCACAATATTGAATCTGGCCCAAGGAATGTGAGAGACGATGTCACATGGCTGGGTGCTTCCATTGCTTCATTTCCCACATATGTTGCTAATAATGACCATTATTATTGTTAAGATCACAAGGAGCTGATACTGGGATTTGAACCAGGTTCCCCTGCTTCAAAGTCAAAGTTATCGTTTTCAGTCAGTTCTTTTACTCACTGATCCGCTCCTTCAGCGGTAAGGCCTATAGTTATCAACGATAATATTCAGCGCTGCGTAAAAAAACCAGCATGGGATATAATATTCATTAGGAATTGTATATGCACAATAACAGTGCATAAGGCAACTCATTTACATGTAGCTTTTTCATGGTAATCAGAAACACCACAATAGTCTCAATATGTCTACCATAAGCTAATGAAATACAAATCATTACATTGTCCTGTGGAAGACAATTATTTTAAACCCTTTGATACCTTATGGGCTTCAATGCATAGCAAGGAAGGCATCCAGACACCAAAGGGGTTAAAACGCTAAATAAACACTTTACCACTACAGTACCGATCTCCCTTGCATATTAAAGAGGCTAGTAAGGAATTGCCTTAACTTTCCTCTGGAATGCAAGGGGTTAAACCCCACACCCCCTCCCCCTGTGGGCCTAACACCCACCCGCAGGGCACCAACCCCTATTACCCACCCTCACCTCAACCCAACGAAACCCCCCTCTATAGAAATGCGTTAAAGCCCTATCAGCCAAAGCTGGTGCATAGAGCTGTAGGCCATTGAATATGCACAAATAAACATGAAATAAAACACATTATTGTAACATACATTTCAATATATATATATATATATATATATATATATATATATATATATATTTTAAGTAGTCATTAACCACTTAATTACCAGTGAGGCAACCAAAGCCCTCTTAAAGAGAGCCTAGTAGACTTTGGCCTTTAGGAGGTTAATGAACAACAAGTTACCCCCTTCTCGGTGAGGTCCTCCATGATACCCTGGAACTGGATAATCTAAGATGCTGATGACTAACCATAAAAAAAGTCAAGACAATAATTCCATGTATAAAAAGAATCCAGCCTTCGCCACTTGTTGGCCAACGGAAAATTAAACTCTTACCAATGACCTAAAACATTTGTGGGATGTTTTTCCCGCATCTCATCATTGTTACAAGAGTTGAACGCGTGGAAAATCAACCCTGGGCTTCAATCAACTTTGAGGTTGGCTTGTCGAGGGACACCGATGCCTTTTGAATTGGATGTAGGCCATTGGGCCCTCGGTTAGGCATCATCTCAAGGTTTTTTCTGGCCAAGGAGTCCCAGATGTCATTTCTAAGGTGACCATACATACCGGTTTGACCGGGACAGTACTGGTTGTTGAGGCCTTGTCCCGGTGTCCCAAAGGGGTGAGTAAAACGTCTTATTTGTACCTGTTCCTCTTGGACCGGCAATTTAAAAAACGGAACATACAGTATTATTTATTTATTTATTTATAAAATATTTTACCAGGAAGTAATACATTGAGAGTTACCTCTCGTTTTCAAGTATGTCCTGGGCACAAGACGTATGAGACATTTACTCACACTCTGCCATAGCCTGTCTTCCCCCACTACCATCTCCTCCGTTGTGAGCATCAGACGTAGGGCCTGCCCCCGTAAGGCAGGCTCAAGGTCCGCATCCATCCACAGGCGTAGCGCCGGACCTCACATCTTCCCATTCCCTCCCCTCCAAAAGGTAAAATGTGTGTGTCTCTGTGGATGGGGGGAGCTGTGTGTGTGTGTGTGTGTGTGTGTCAGGGGGGGGGGGAGCTGTGTGTGTGTTGGTGTGAGCTGTGTGCGTGTGACTTGGTGGGGAGGTGTGTACTGTATGTCTTGGGGGGGAGCTGTGTGTGTGTCTTGGGGGAGAGCTGTGTGTGTGTTGGGGGATCTGTGTGTTTGTTGGGGGAGCTGTGTGCCTTGGGGTGGAGATGTGTGTGTTGGGGGGAGGTCTGTGTGTTGTGGGGAGTTGTGTGTGTGTGTGTCTTAGGTGTGTGTGTCTTGGGGGGAGCTATGTGTGTGATTAATGGGGGAGAGCTGTGTGTGTCTGAGGGGGTAGTGAGTGAGGGAAAGAGAGGATGTAAGAGAGGTGGTGGAGTGAGAGGGGAATGTGAGAGAGGGGAGAGTGGGGTAAGAGAGATGGGAAGAGTTGGGGGTAAGTGATAGAGGGGGAAGAGAGAGAAGGGGTGCATGAGTGAGAAGGGTGCGTGAGGGAGAGGGGTGCATGAGTGAGGGAGAGGGGTGCGTGAAAGAGTGGAGTGCATGAGTGAGAGAGAGGGGTGCGTGAGTGAGAGAGCGGTGTGCGTAAGAGAGGGGTGTGAGTGTAAGAGAGGTGCATCAGTGAGAGAGAGGGGTGTGAGAGAGGGGTGATGATTAATAAATAATGTTGTATTTTGTCCCAGTTTCTCACTTTAAAAGTACAGGCCGTCCTCGGTTATCGGTTATCCAGGTTCCGTTCTGGAAGTAGCGTTGGATGGTGAAACCGTTGTAAAGTGAGTCCCATGTTAATCAGTGAGTTGGATAACGCATTCAGGCGTTGAAAAACGGCCGTTAGGGTTGCATTGTAAAGCGTTGGATATGCCATTCGTTGTAAAGTGAAACGTTCGATAACGAGGACTACCTCTATGGTCACCGTCATAATTTCCCAAAACAATGAGTGCTTTTTAAAATATTACTTCCAGAAGCTTATTTCGGAAAAGGAGTCAGATCACAAACCTCCTTAGAAAACGGCACATTCCAGACATTTATCACAGCAATGAGAAGAGGCTTCTACACTGAACACAGCTTTGCATGTCTCATGAAAGTTATCATGGATTTATCTGCTTTAATCAATGTCTAGTTGTGTTTTACTGATCTCCATTCGCTAAAGTGCAGTTTAAGATTAACGTGCTCAGTTCTGAAGTCCATACAGACAACAAGCAACACCACAGAAGTGGCTCAGAGAAGAGCAACCACATTGGTTTGGGCAGCTTTTTGGCAACAGGTCGGCGCTCGTTGTACAGCTTGTAAACTTTGATACCAGTTCCCCAGTGTTTTAAGATGCAGGTTTAAGTATAGATGAGAATCGCACTATAGTAACTATACTTAAAAAAGTGAACATGGAGTGTACTGTATAAATAATTATACATTATAATAGTATATACACTTTTTCTTAAAATTAAATACATGTTCAAGGTCATGGAACAATTACATTATTATGGAAAAGACTAAATTACAAATATATATATATATATATATTTATATGAAAAACCTTCATTACCTTCTGCATCTGTTTGTACCCGTTTGCATTTCTTTGCCTTTGTTTGTATGTTATTTTGCTTATGCAATTGATGTCACTCTGTATTCGCACTGTGCCGCGATGCAGAATATGTTGGCTCGTTACAAATTCACTATTATAATAATATAAATAATAATAATAATAATTCAACTGAGAAATATGTGATATCACTAGATGATACAGTACGTCACTGGGGTTTTTTGATTGCCTTCCTCAAGTACAAACATAGGATAAAGTATCTGTAGCCTAAATTAAGCATAGGTTGAACTTGATAGACATACATCTTTTTTCAACCTCATCTATTATGTAACTATGCAGTATATACAGTATAGACGTATATCTATATATACAGTGCTTTTTGTTAGAAAAAAAGGTGGGGGAACTACCTGAGGATGAGACCAGAGGAAAATTATTCTTGGACATGCGCAATAATATACACATTTAATCACAGTTCAAACTCGTTTTGAATCTCTGTGCTATTACTTTTGTAAATAATTATTATTACATTCTAATGGTTGTATTAAAATATATAAAAATGTGTGTGTTTTTTTTAGACTATCACAATAATGCTATAACATTTAGCAAGTGATCTAGGAAAAAAGGTACAAGAACTCAATCGTTTTTTCTGTGATGGATCTGTTGCAATTTGGGACTCCAAAATCTTGATCAATTTATGCAGCTTTAGTACAGTATATAGGATATATAAATGAGACAGTAGATGGCAGTAAGAAATCTGGTCCTGATTTCAGATTCCACTAGACAAAAGAAGGAAGGGGTGGTTACCTTTGCAGGGGTGGGCAGGGAGGCAGACTGAGTGAGCAGTGTTTGGGATAATATGGTAATAGTCTCATAGCAGAGGGGAGAGACTGGGAAAGGTAAGACATACAGATCCCTTGTGTTCCTTCTTACAAACACCTGTGTGTTCTAACACTTCCCTGCTGCTGTGTAGGGATTCAGATCCCCCCCAAAGCAGGCAACAGAAATCAGCTGGAACTTTATCCATTTGATTCTCTGGAATTCTCTTTGGTTTCCAGCTTATATCTTAGTTTTGTGGAAAAACGGATCTCCTTTCCTTTCAGGTTCTAATATAAAAACAGCCTTTTAAACTTTAGAGGGGTCTGCCTGTGTCCCGCAGCACTAAGCAGGGATACAGTAAGGAGTAAATATACTCCCCCTTTTCTTTAAAAAAATTTTTTTTTACCATTTATGTCCATGGTATTAAACACATGTTATTGTATCAAATGTCTTGAGGCGGCAGATTTCAAAGCTTGAAATGACCTGCATTTCTCTCCCTGCTATTGATTGACTTGTTGGGAGAAATGATAAGTGCTGGGAGTCTGTTTCGGCTAATCAGCTCTTACACATTGACACAGTTCCTTTATAAGAGATCCCCCCCCCCCTTACTACACATGGCCTCTGCTATGATAACAATGAGTTTTCCTGCCTTGGAATGGGCTGCACATGTAATTTGCTTTTGAATGCACCTTTCTTTTCCCCTTACCTACAGTGGGGTAGCTGTACTGATGGTTTTTGCATGTTCCAATTGATCCTTTTTCTTTTCCCCCCCCAAACTATGTTTTGTCACCATTGTCAACTTTTTGTCTTTGAAGGTCACGCATTAACATTATAGTGGTGCATATTTTAGGGATGTCCAGGGGCACACAGTTACCCATATAAATCAAAGAAAACCCTTTTGAAAACAGACTTTTTTTCAATGCATGTGGTTGTGTTTTTTTGTTTTTTTTTGTTACATTTTGTCTTGCAACCAGTTCTGTCTTCGTACATATACCCCTATGCTGCCAAAGAAACCACCGTTTAAACACAACACCTCCATTAAGCATTTCCTATTCCTTTTCCCGGAGAGGAAACACATGGCGAAAATGTGCCTATCTGGTGGCGCGGCCTTCCTTTCCCGCGGAAGATCCATATTGTAGTGTCCAGCATGAGGACGAAAATAGACCTCACATTAACAAAATGACTCATTGTCCAAGCGATAGCAAATTGTCACGTGTGGACAGATTAGGTAAAGTGATCCTGCTATGTAGAATCAAATTGAAAACAATCTTCCCGGCATTAAAGGGTTAATACGAGGGGCGTAGCTGTGGGTGTTTTGGAAGGGAGACAGGTCTCCAGTAGAGGGTTTTCATATCGCAGTTTGTAACATATGGTACTGTTCTCTCTAGCTGGAGCCTGGGTGTAACTATACAAGGTGTTTGGTGACTTCAGTCCTTGAAAGTGGTGGTGTATTTTATTGAACTACTGTAACTATAAAGTCCAAAAATGCACGAGGACTATTTTAGAGTTGTGCAGTTTGGCAATCCCATTTTCCAACCGAGAGCTGCACCGCTTCCTATTAAAAGCGAACGTTTCACTCTTATAGGCCTCTCGTACAAATACTGTATGTGTTGCGTTTTTATAATATTAGGTATCTATATGTTAATAGATATACTTGAAGATAATATACATATATACATACATACCAGGCACTCCAAGATCCAAAGGTGACATTTATTTTGGAGGAATAATTGTCACCTTTTGGATCTTGGAGTGCCTGTCCTGTTCTCTCCTATCAGATGTGCTGTCTTGCTGACACCTGGGTGGTCTGCACGCTATATATACCACCTTTATCTACACACGTGAGTGCCTTATTTTCTTGACTGATATACTGTATATGTAATTCTGACGGTGTATGCAGAGATGTACAGGGTTCATTTATTCTGACACCGCCATTTCTGTCTTCATGAGCTGCTATGATGCAACTTAATCTTAAATTTTTGAAGTACAGCTCAACCCCCTTATAACGCTGTGCTTGGGGTCCAAATAATCACAACGTGTTATAAGCGGATCGCGTTAGAAATAATGTACAATTGTATGCATTGTACAATAAAGTATTTAAGATACCAATAATCGCGTTGTAAAGTATTCATAAATAAGAAAATTGGGAGCCACGCTTGCATCGCGTTATAAGCGGATTCGCGTTGTAACGGGGTTGCGCTGTAGTAATTGTGTTTCTGTTAAAAATGCAGTTATATCCCTGTCACATTTACTGGTGGCTATATTAATTGGTATGAAGAGATTTAAGCCTATTGATGTTTAGTCCCATGAGATTTTTTAGTACTGCTTCTTGCCTTGCGCTGCTTATTCTCTGTTCAGCTAATTAACTCACAATCTGAATGCAAATAATCCCCTCAAACATATAATGTATACAGGAAACCTTTGTTATCGCAATAGGAGTTGTTTTGGAACCAGTTTTATACGTCATGGCATTACCTTTTTTTATATGCAAGTATTAGATTTGAAACACGTGATGCATACCAAATATATTTATTTATAAAATGTTTTACCAGGTAGTAATACATTGAGGGTTACCTCTCGTATTCAAGTATACATGGTTACAAATACATGGTTACATTAGGTGAACAAGATTATAAATTAAATATGAAGACATTGCATTGTAACCGTGTAAAATAAGTTATATGCGTGTGTAACATTTACAGACCACATTAAAATGTGAGACCGCTTTAGTTTTGAAAGATAGAACTTAGACTGGTGGCGGCTGTGAGAGTCTCCTGTATATGGTTTGTAAGGCCGAGCTTATAGTGTGCAGTGCGACCACGTGACATTCGCACGGCGCATGCGTGCAAATCCTGCACTCTATGCAGGTGACAGCCGGGATGCAACAGGGGGCGTGGCCCGTGACATCATGCGACACTGACACCGACACTGACGTCACGCGGCGGCCACCTAGAGAGACAAATTAATTTGTCTCTCCTGGATCCTGCCGCTCGGCCGTGCCTCCGCCTGGTCGCGTTCACTATCTGCAGCATCATGCACAACAAGGTATGTGTTTTGGTTCTGCGCGCCGTCACCGTCGCTGCCACTATAAGCGCGGCCTACACGTAAGTTGATTGTGCATATTCATATTCTAGTATGGTCATGATCATAGAGGATATCACAAGAACTTGGTTCACCGCTGCCGCCTTCAGGTCTCTCCTTGGTTTTATACACAGTACTATTTGAAACCCAGACTTTCAGGAAACAAGCTTTTTTTTTTTTTTTGTTGTAAAGAATGTATCTGTGTTATTTGCTTCCCTAAACAAACCTAACCAAGCCAATAGCAAAGGTTTGGCTGCTTTCATTTTTGGGAAATTAAGTTGACTTTCTGTGAGGCCTCAGCATGGGGGAGGTTTTTTGCCAACCTGCCCTTATCAGAGAGCCAATAAAGATTAGAGGAGAGGGGGCCCTGGCTGTACAAACACTTGCTGAGCACACAGGGATGTTAGACCCAAAGGAAACCAAACCCCCTCCCAAGTCTCAGCTCTCCATGTTTGTTAGTAAAGAGCGAGCGGGAGAAAAGCTATGATCTGACTTTATTTTCCCCCTTCACGTGATTCCTGTCATTCCCACAGCTCCCTTTTCCCCCCTTTCTGTAACCCATATTGCCTTGATAATGTTAATAAACAAAACGTTTACAAAAATGACGAGAAAATACTTCTAGGTGTGTCAGTTAGGTACAAGTTCATAAATTGCCCAGATGTTACCCCATAAACATGTCGCTGCCATTCGTTCGGAGGGATTGTCCACTTTAAAGAGATTTTTTTTTTGGGGGGGCCAACTGAAGATATTACCACTTTAAACAGCCTGCCCTCCACAGTGCAGTTACACTGTCATTTAGTGACATCTTCAGACAATACCCATTTTCCAGGGGGGTGGGACAGAGATTTCCAATAACATTCTTTGCATTCCTTAACTTTGAGCACCTCATGAATCCCCCCTGCCCTCCCTCTTGTTTCATGAATTAGTTGATTCCTGAGGAGGAGGAGGAAGGGTGTGAACCTTTAAATATCTGCCAGTGTATGATGTAACAGCCACAGAGAATGTGCCTTGCATTAAGATTTGTGAGCTTATATAAAATCATAATAACAGTGGGTATTTTAAATGCAGCTTGGTAACGGCATATTTAGAGGAGCAGGTCACTGCTTCTTTTGGTATAGGAATCGGATGGTTTACGGAGCTGAACCGTGTTAATCTCAGCTCTGTGGACCCCCTGCTCCCTGAGATACCAGGAAAAGTGCTGCCGTTTCTTCAGGGAGGTTCGAATCTCGTGCGTTCTGCGAGCCAATAGGAAGCCGCGACTGATGACGTTGCGCATGCGTGACTAAGGAGTGATTTTAAACTGAATGGCAGCCATCGCGTGAACCCCGGGAAGCAGGATATTTGCTGATCGATCACCGGAGAACTAATCTATCGGCAGCTTATATAATTAGTTTTCAATGAAGGTTACCAAAGGCTGCATATATTAAAACAAAATACAAATCTACATATATTTTTTTAAAGTACTGCTTGGACTGCCTCTCTAGGGCCTCGTCCAGGGTGGTGTTGAGTGGGCACTCACGCTGGACACGTTGCGACACGCCCAATGAGGGCGAACCAGCTCTGTGACATCGTGGCCGCCCCCCGAGACGCGCGCGCACACCTAGCCGGCCAGGAATCGCCCAGCCGAGCAGGGCGCAGCACTGGAGCGCTAGCGCGCCTGTTTCCACCCTGGACGAGGCCTAGTGCGGTTACGCTCTGAAAACCTCCTCCTTCCTATACACGAGGGTAAAAAAAAAAAAGGTCGAAAGGACGGCTGCTGTCAGCGTTTTTCCCCCCCTCCATGTTATATAATAATTACATTTACTAGAGTGTAACAGTTATAACAAAGACATTCTGCCCACGTTCATTGTGTAATGGGATGGGGTGTATTTTTATACTTAGCACTAATCTTAAAAATTGTTTCCCCCGGTTAACCACATGCTATTGCTCTATTAATGACCTGACGTAAAATGTTAACACATCCCTTCCCCGCCAATGTTGCAGTTCTTTACAGGCATACCCCGGTTTAAGGACACTCACTTTAAGTACACTCACGAGTAAGTACATCTCGCTCAATAGGCAAACGGCAGCTCACACATGCGCCTGTCAGTACGTCCTGAACAGCAATACCGGCTCCCTACCTGTACCGAAGCTGTGCGCAAGCGGGGAGACTAGAGCCTGTTACAAATGCGTTATTTACATCAGTTATGTACGTATATGATGATTGCAGTACAGTACATGCATCGATAAGTGGGAAAAAGGGAGTGCTTCACTTTAAGTACATTTTCGCTTTACATACATGCTCCGGTCCCATTGCGTACGTTAATGCGGGGTATGCCTGTATATCACAAGTGTTTAGGATGGTTTCCTTTATAGTGAGCCAAGCAATAACAAGAACACGGATCTTTCCCCTCCCCCCCCCCTCGTTACGCACAACGATAGCGCTAGAAATAAGGGCAGCGGGAATATGTAATTAATCAGATTGGATATTGCCAGCATAGTCCAGTGTCTGCTTTAACACTTTCAGTGCCAAGGGGGCCTACAACAGGCTTTGCAGGTGTGTCTGGCAAATAAGGGACAGGGCATTTTGCTACAATTTGTGAATTAAATACATACATGTAATTAAATACACACAGACATAATGCACTTTTACATAGTAGAACATTTTAAAACAAGAAAGAGCCAGCAACCTGGGACCCTGGGGGAGTCATCGTATCGCCCCCTTCTCGCTTTGCTACCACAATGTATTTATCCTTTAGGATAAGATTAGTTCGGATTCATTGAATGCATCTTCTCCTGGGCAATGCGGTGTATTTACTACACACTAAGTGAAATGCATCTTCTTTCACACAGTTATAGGGGTGGCTAACTCCAGGCCACAACAGGTCAGCTTTTCAGGATATTCCTGCTTCAGTGGCTCAGTCAAAGACCTGGCCTCTGATTGAGCCACATGGATGAAGCAGGGATATTCTGAAAGCCTGACCTGTTGTAGCCCTTGAGGTCTTGCACTGACCACCCCTAGTTTATATTATCTTTGCAGTTGGAGGAGCTTCATAGTTTCAGGCCTATTTTTGGCTCCTCGAGCTAAACCTCACTTCTCCAGGGACCCCTGGTTCCAAAGATACTAAGGCCCAGATCGCCCACAGGGGTCAGGGTGCTAAGCTTTAGCACGTCTGATTACTCCCATTCATACGTGACTTATCACCCTTCTGTGAATCTGGGACTTAGTGGTTTAGTTGCCGGTGTTACCACCTCAGGGCATATAAACCGGGCCGCCAACAAGAAGCCGCAAGAGATGGGTTTGCGGCTTCCTGTTGGCTTGTGGGGTCTGCAAGATTTGGAGGCCATGTTGAGTTCCCGAAAGAGGAGGAGAGGCATGGAAACTACTACCGGTAAGTATCGCGGGAACTGGCGGCGGTCCCTGGAGGTAAAAAGCACGCTCAGCTTGGTGAGCCCCTGGTGCCAATGCCTTAAAAAAATATATATAAACAAGTAAACAATAGTGTTGGCAGGATTGCTGCTGTAAGTCCCCTGGCATCTAAGGGATTCATTGTCTGCTGTGGTTTCGGTTAGCAGAATTAATAGTGGAACAAGTTTTACGGGTGTTGCCAGTCCAAAACAGGAAGTAACTTGTTCATGTCTCTGCCCTCCATACCCACATCAACAGATGCATGGAAGTGTGTAGCATTAAGCAGGACATCAAACTTTCCTCTCCGCTCCTGTAAACAATAAAGGTAATTCATTCAATTCAAACGACAAGCTACAGTACAGTCTGAGCTTTCTGGATATCACTGCTGTCCACAGCTACCCTCAAACGGTGTTGCTATATCTGCAACAGGGCTATGCAAAACATTTGCAAATATGGAAGCAAATGTTAGGACATTCCTATTCTAGTTACAGGGATTTGCTTAAAGATTGCTTGGGTGAATGAAATCTGTGGAGGATAAAACCAGTGTACAGGCTCCTAGGAAGGAAAAGCAGATACAGTATATTGTTTCTTGTGTAGCACTGACACAGAATGTGCACAATTAATCCCTGTTCTGAAGAGCTTGCAATCTATTGTTGAATGCCCCTTTGGCATCCAAGGGGTCAGTGTTTTAGGAGAATGCTTTTCATCCTTTAACCCAGGGCTCCACAAGTTCAATCAACAGGCCAGGTTTTCAAGATTTCTCTAATACTTAATTAACCAACTAAATTCCCTCTTACTAAGATACCTTGTTTAGGGGTGAGTTGCCCTGAACATCTGGCCTGTTGGTTGCTCACATGGCCTGATCTTGAGGTTCCCTGCCTGATCTCCAATGTCTACCTTGTATGCAGAGGTTGCGTTTACTTCTGTATTGTCTTAAATATGTCAGACATGCATCGAAATAAAGTGAACGCGTATTAGCAGGGACGCCAACAGAAATCTTGGGGCCCAGGATATATGAAAAGTGCAGGGCCCCTTAACCCTCTAGAACTCTGGGGGGGGGGGGAGTAATTATAGGGCCTGGGGGGAAGGAGGTAAGAGCTTGGGGAAAGGGGTGGTCAGAAGAGGGGGGGGGCAGAGGAGGGCACAGGACCCCCCCATATGTCGGCAGGCCCTGTATATTTGTACGCACCTGTTTGATGGGGGGGGGGATTTACTGAAAAGACCGCTTGCTCATAGCTGCAGCTGAGGAAGAGCTGTAAATTACCGCTCAACCCAGAATGCATTGCATAGTGCTACGCAATGCATTATGGGGCACGACTTTCTCAAGCAGAGAGGTGATTGCCAGCTCTGCCTCAGGTCAACGTGCGGTCTTTCTAGTACAAGACCCTCCCGCAAGGAGATCAGTACCACAAACCGTCAGCATGACACACTAACAAGTTTTTGTGAGTTGAGACTAATCGAAAGTTAAAGCTGCAGTTCAGTCTATATCCTGCATGTGTGTTTTTTTTAATAAATCAGTTCTGTAGTAAGAAAAAATACTTTTAGCATTTTCGGTTTTTAAAAAAACAACTTTGAAAGACCAATTTTCTTGTATTCTATTTTAACAAGCATTTGCTAAGGCACTGCCCCTTCATGGCCTGTCACAAACCCAGGCACACCCCTTTGTCAGCACTGCCCTCCCTCTCTCTAAACGTGCACTAGCATCTGGTCACATGATCTTGGTCACATGATCTTCCTCATACAGTAGTACATTCAAGGAAGCTGGAGAAAAGGGATCAGCCATGCATAGCAGCTCGGATAGGCGATTTCAAACTTATTACAGTGTTTATTCCATTCATTGCACGTGTATATAATGTAAAATTGTAATAATTCCATTTATAGCAAACGTGTATATGTGAATATTATTTAGATGTATATGTATGTTACTGAAATGTGGAGTGAGTGTGTAGGTAAATACACACAATACACTTCCACTGCATATATATATATATATATATATATATATATATATATATATATATATATATATTATATATATATATATATATATATATATTATATATGTATGTATATGTGAAGTTATGTGAGTAAAAAAGTGACAAAAACCCTCCATAGCAAGGCAAATAGCAAATGGAAATATTACTGTATGCTCATTTGTATGTATATATATATTTATATACACACACACTTCAAATACGGATAGTGATTCACGTAAATGATATATATATTCACTTTCTGGGAGTATAAGAGTGACTGTCCTGTTGTTCCTTTTTTTGTATCCATCATTGAATGGTATGCACCCTCTCTTTACGTTTATTTTATACTAGCTGAGAGACCCGGCGTTGCCCGGGATGTAATGTTCCCGCTCCTCTCTCTCTCCTCACCCCTCCCCCTCTCTCTGTTTGTCCCCCATTCACATCAATCCAGTTCCCCCCCTCCCTCCTTTACAGCTTCATGCAGTGTGTGTGCGTCAGTCATTGTGTGTGCGTCAGTCAGTCAGTGTGTGTGCGCGCGCGTCAGTGAGTCTGACGCAGAAACACAAACACACACACAGACTGACTGACGCACACACACACACAGTCAGTGTGTGCGTGTGTGTGTGCCTCAGTCAGTCAGTGTGTGCGTGCGGCAGTCAGTCAGTCATTCAGTCAGTGTGTGGGTGTGGGGGTGTGCGCGCGCGTCAGTAAGTGTGTGTGTGTCAATCAGTGTGTGTGTGTGTGTCAGTCAGTGTGTGTCAGTCAGTGTGTGTGTGTCAGTGTGTGTGTGTGTCAGTGTGTGTGTGTGTGTGTCAGTGTCAGTGTGTGTGTGTGTCAGTGTATGTGTGTGTGTGTACCATTCATTGTGTGTGTGTGCGCGCGCGCGTCAGTCTGTGTGTGTGCGCGCGTGGGTGTGGGGGTGTGCGCGCGTGCGTCAGTCAGTGTGTGTGTGTGTTTGTTTGTGTCAGTGTGTGTGTGTGTGTGTGTCAGTGTGTGTGTGTGTGTGTCAGTGTGTGTGTGTGTGTGTGTGTATGTGTGCAGCAGTCAGTGTGTGTGTGTGCAGCAGTCAGTGGGTGTGTGTGCAGCAGTCAGTGTGTGTGTGTGTGTGTGTGCGCGCGTCAGTCTGTGTATGTGTGCGTGTGGCTGTGAGGGGTTGTGTGCATGCGGCTGTGAGGGGTTGTGTGCGTGCGTCAGTATGTATGTGTGTGTGTCAGTCAGTGCGTCAATCAGTCAGTGTGTGTGTGTGTGTGCGTGCGTCAGTCAGTCAGTGCGTGCGTCAGTCAGTCAGTGTGTGTGTGCGTCAGTGTGTGTGCGTGCGTCAGTCAGGGTGTGTGCGTGCGTCAGTCAGGGTGTGTGCGTGCGGCTGTCAGTGTGTGTACGTGTGGCTGTCAGGGTTTGTGTGCGTGCGCCAGTCAGGGTTTGTGTGCGTGCGCCAGTCAGGGTTTGTGTGCGTACGCCAGTCAGGGTGTGTGTGCGTGCATCAGTCAGGGTGTGTGCGTGCGTCAGTCAGGGTCTGTGCGTGCGTCACTCAGGGTGTGTGCGTGCGTCAGTCAGGGTGTGTGCGTGCGTCAGTCAGGGTGTGTGCGTGCGTCAGTCAGGGTGTGTGCGTGCGTCAGTCAGGGTGTGTGAGTGCGTCAGTCAGGGTGTGTGCGTGCGTCAATCAAAGGGCAGGCGTGGGGGGGGGGGGGTGAAGGGCAGGGGTAGGGGGGGTGAAGGGCAGGGGTAGGGGTGGGTGAAGGGTAGGGGTGGGTGAAGGTCAGGGTTAGGGGGGGTGAAGAGCAGGGGTAGTAGGGGGGGTGAAGGGCAGGGGTAGGGGGGGTGAAGGGCAGGGGTAGGGTGGGGTGAAAGTGAGGCACAAATTGTTGGCAGGAGTAAAATGTCCCTACACACACACACACACACACAACGGGAGTGAGAGGTGGTGGAGAGTGGGACTGGCGCAGATCCGAGGCTGCTTGGCCCCCCAGCGGCTGGGGAGTTGGCGGCCGGGGGGGTAAGGGAGCGGGCGGGGGGGGGGTAAGGGAGCAGGCGGGGGGGTGGTAAGGGAGCAGGCGGGGGGGTAAGGGAGCGGGCGGGGTGGGGGAGGGAGCGGGCGGGGGGGGGTAAGGGAGCAGGCGGGGGGGTAAGGGAGCGGGCGGGGGGGGGTAAGGGAGCAGGCGGGGGGGTAAGGGAGCGGGCGGGGGGGGGGAGGGAGCGGCGAGGGGGTAAGGGAGCTTTGGCGGCTGGGGTAGGAGGGCCGCGCTTACCCCCTTTGTGAGTGTTTGTATGATATAGATATATATGCACACGCACGCATATACATGCGCACGCGCACACATACACGTGCACACGCACACATACATGCACACACGTATACATGCGCACACGCACACATACACACATACATGCGCTCACGCACACATACATGCGCACACGCACACAAACATGCGCACACGCACACATAAACATGCACACACGTACACATAAACATGCACACACGTATACATGCGCACATAAACATGCGCAAACGCACATATATACACACACAAACATGCACACACGTATACATGCGTACACGCACATATACATGCGCACACGCACACATATGCACACGCACACAAACATGCGCACACGCACACGCACACATAAACATGCGCACACGCAAACATATACACTGTGTGCGCATGTTTATGTGCGTATACAGTATATTTATGGTATTGCTTGACCTGAGGAAGAGGAAAACTCTTGAAAGCTTGTCCCATGACACAAATTGTTGGTCCAAATAAAAAAAAGGTAATAATAAATACTGAAGAACATATATATATATTTTTTTATATATACTGTATGTATATATGTATATGTATGTATGGATATATAGCGAAGGTCAGCAGCCGGCAGCGGAGGGAGAGAAGGACGGCATCCTGCAGCGAAGCTTGACAGCGGCAGAGGACAGTA